>NW_005871678.1:563543-603215 GCF_000147115.1 Myotis lucifugus | reverse complement strand
CCTACTTTCTAATAATGAGCAGAAAAATGCCTCTGCTTTCTGTGTCCACCTGAGCTGTCTTTAGTCTTAAATTGACACTTAAAATCTTCTGATTGAAATAAAAGCCAATGAGTGGCAGAGGAAAAGCACCAGAATCACATACAGAGAATGAATGGAGAAAGGAGGGGAGGAAGAGAGGGAGAGAATAAAAGAAGGAAGGGAGGGGGGGAGGGAGGGAGGGAGGAAGGAAGGAAGGAAGGAAGGAAGGAGGAAGGGAAGGAGGGAAGGAGAGAAGGAAAGACTAGAGCAACATCTGATAAGTCAGAAAATGATCAGTCTGATAAAACACAGAGCCTTTGTCTAGAACAGTCGTTCTCAACCTTCCTAATGCCGCGACCCTTTAACACAGTTCCTCATGTTGTGGTGACCCCCAACCATAAAATTATTTTTGTTGCTACTTCATAACGGTAATTTCGCTACTGTTATGAATCGTCATATAAATATCTGATATGCAGGATGTATTTTCATTGTTACAAATTGAACATAATGAAAGCATAGCGATTCATCACAAAAACAATATGTAATTATATATGTGTTTTCTGGTGGTCTTAGGCGACCCCTGTGAAAGGGTCGTTCAACCCCCAAAGGGGTCGCGACCCACAGGTTGAGAACCGCTGGACTAGAGCAACATCTGATAAGTCAGAAAGTGATCAGTCAGATAAAACACAGAGCCTTTGTGTGGAACAATTCTGTGTGACCAGCTTAGGGCTGCCCTTTGCTGTCATTGTTTACGGGGGAACTTTTATGATGACCTCCGTCGGAGGCCAGCCAAGGGAACCCATTCCTCTCTGGAGGTGCAGAATTCCCAGCTCTCTTCTTTAAAGTTCCATAATTAATGGACCGCACTGGGGAGCTGGAAGCCAGCTCTTTTGAGGTTTTCTTACCTCTTTCCGACATGCATCTATATATCTCCTCAAAATCTGATAGAGCCCCATTCATAGGCGAGCCAGTCTTCACGATTAAAAATTCACATGTCTTACATGGTATCAACCAGCCATGGTCAAGGCCATGGTACCTGCGAGTCACGCTTTCTGCACCAGGTGTGTGTGTAGAGAAGAGACGAACAGAGCTGCTCTCTTAGACTCTGCTAAGCTCCCTGCAAAGTCCAAAGAGGCCATAAGGAACACGTTAACGTGGGGGGTGCGGGTGGGGGCGGGGCGAGGGCTCTTGATGGACAGGGCAGAATTAAGTTTCTTGTAATAACCACGTACCACTGCTGACAGCAAGGCTAGATCCCTGTATCCATCACACCTCGGCTGGGGCCGAGGCCTCCAGCGTCATAAAGCGAACCTGTGGGGATGTCTTGAGGCAATTAGGAGATCAAACACGCCGGAGAGGTGAGAGGCTCTGGCTGGCTCGGCAATGGAGACCTAGGCCGTAAAGTTCTGGAAATGAAGGTTTCTGGGCCATCAAGCCAATGACTGCCACATGCCAAAACACAAACCAGATTGCATAATGAGTGGCTTTTTCATAATTTCCTCAAATTAGGTTTTTATTAATGCCTGTCAACAGCAAATGACAGGCATGTGTTCCATTAGCGGCTGCCACGGGCGATGCCAGCTCGGAGAGTCCAGCTAATCGAAAGCTTACCGTCCGCCGGGGGCCCACGGGCGCGCGCGCTGCGCAATGAAACCGCCGCTGGTTTGTCATAAAGAAGAGAGAGTGGAGCCCACATTTCATGGTTCATGGGGACTCATCGTTGTTGAAAGTGGTTTTGAGCAAATGACAGGGGTTTCCATCCCAACGTGAATGGCCGATTTTCGCCATGGTTTGCAGACAGCTTGGTTGAACAACAGGCCCCTGGCCTGTTTCTGGGATACTCCAAGGTTCAGGTCTGTTGAATTCCCGCCCTCCTTTAGCTTCTCACACGTAATCATGGAAGATGGGTGCCTCCCAGGGGGGTTACTGATGATGTGGTTGCTTTCAGAGGGCCTCACGGTGGGCTTCGAGAGAGAGGAGCCAGAGTGCAGCCATGTGTAAGGGAGGTGTTAGGCAGACAACAAAATGACTTTCCCTGATGACTTGCCATTTAAGAGGAAAACACAGTAAAATAGCTCAGTTGGTGGAGCATCGTCCCATGCACCAAAAGGTTGCTGGTTTGATTCCCTGCCAGGGCACATTCTTGGCTGTTAGGCTCGATCCCAGTTAAGGCTCTGCTAGAAGGCAACCTCTCACATCGGATGTTTCTCTCTCTCCCTCTCCCTTCTTTCTCTCTAAAAATCAAATAAAAGTATTTTTTTAAAAAAAACACAGTAAAATAGAGACAAAGATGCTGTTTTACTAAAAAGCTAAACATTTTTATTAAATAACATAAATGCAGCCCAGCTGGAGTGGCTCAGTGGTTGAGCGTCGACCTATGAACCAGGAGGTCACGGTTCGATTCCCGGTCAGGGCACATGCCCGGGTTGTGGGCTTGATCCCCAGTGTGGGGCGTGCAGGAGGCAGCCAATCCATGATTCTCTCTCATCATTGATGTTTCTGTCTCTCCCTCTCCCTTCCTCTCTGAAATCAATAAAAATATTTTTTTTAAAAAAAAGGAATTGGTAATCAATCACTCAGACCCTTCAAAACTTTTGGCAGGAAAGTGTGTTGAAATGATTGGTTGGCAAAGCTACTTATTCACTCTTTCCCTGTTTCCCAGTAATACAGAGAATCCTGAATTGGCTGAAATAGACATGACAACATCACTTAAAATATATAAAAGCCCGTATTTGTATGTATTAAATAACTTCGATTCGATGCCAAATTTAATTTGCCCACATTGAATGAAGCTGGCATGTTTTCAACTGCCAGTTATTCCTGTAAGCACTGGAAAGCAGAAAAAAAATGCAAAGCTCACAAGAGCCAGGATTGAGTATCTTAATAGATGCAGCATATTGATCATTTCAGGGCTCAATGATTAGGGGGTAAATTGCAAGGGAAATACTAGCATTCCTCACTTTCCCAAACGGCCATCATTCTGTCTTCCAACAATTTTTCAAATATTTTAAATTACTAACATTTCCAAAGATGGGTGGACTCAAAGTGAGATTTCAAGCCCTGTAAGCAAATGTAAAAAATGTATTCTCCCTAAAAAAAAATAACGCATCCTTCTTTTAAAAAACAAAAACTGTTGCAGGAAACCTTGCAAGTTTTGCAATGTTAAGCAAGTATTTATAACAACGGTTAGCTTTATGCCCATGACCGCAGCTCTTTTAATTGATGAAAGATAATCCAATTTGCTAACAAGTAAATAAATTTGGGGAGAGGGAAGGGGGGGGAGAGGTAATATGTTTTTAAGTGCCTGCAGGAAAATAGAGTTTCTTTTTAAATGGGCATTGGAATGTAATAGCAAACTAGAATTGAAATTCAGGTAGTTTAGAATGTTTGAGGATATAAGTGTGTGTACAAGGTACATGGCCTGCTTTCTCTATAGATTAGAAACTCATCATTGAAAAGCCTTTAAAAGTGCTGGAATAAACATCCTAGCTCTGTGCAGTGGTAGGGAAATTGGTCTCCAGGCACGTCCCAAACCTTTCGAAGTTCCTTTCCATTTTTTGCAAAGTTAAGTTCAAACGTGAGAGCTTGATGTTTGCTTCAACACTCTTTGGCAGGTCAGCTGTCGGCCTCCAAACCGGGACAGCCATGGCCGTGGGACATCTCATCAGAACACTAAAAACTCTATCTATATGAGTCAAGTACTTCCTGTTGAGTTATCTGATCTGTCGTAGAGTGGACTCCAGGTAACGTTTAACTAGTAACAATAGCCCTAGCCCAGTGGTGGCAAACTGCGGCCCCTTGAGTGTGGCTCTTCCACAAAATACCATGTGCGGGCGCGCACGTACAGTGCGATTGAAACTTCGTGGCCACACTCAAGGGGCCAAAGAGCCGCATGTGGCTCATGAGCCGCAGTTTGCCAACCACTGCTCTAGCCAGTTTGGCTCAGTGGACAGGGCGTCAGCCTGGAGACTGAAGGGTCCCAGGTTCAATTCCGGTCAAGGGCACATGCCCAGGTTGCGGCTGGATCCCCGGTAGGGGGCAGTGCAGGAGGCAGCCTATCAATGATTCTCTCTCATCATTGATGTTTCTATCTCCCTCTTTTCCTCGTCCTTCCTCTCTGAAATCAATAAAAATATATTTTAAAAATAGATAAAGAAGCCAAGGTTTCCAATGATCTCACACACACACACACACACACACACATACACACACACACACACACACACACACACGCACGCACCAGAAGAAAGTTCCTTCCAATAGCACCGCCATTCTGTCCCATTGGCACAGGGTCACGTGTTCTTGTCTAGGAGACCACCTTCCTGAGAATCCATGGAAAAGCACAACGCGATTATGTGCTGCTGCCAAGAAGTGCATTCGGAGAGGAGTCAGCCCAAGAGTTTTCCTCGGGGGATCCTCGCACCGTAACTTGATCCCACGGAGCCCCACGTGTGGAGCAAATACCCTCAGATGTGGTGCAGCTGGGCCTTCAAACAATGGCCGCTGCTGTCTACAGACAATGGTTTATTAAGTGGGTTTCATAGGCAGGGCCTATAGCCTGGAGTGATACACGGTTCATTTTGACACGGGACTATATGGATGAGTAGCTTGCCGCAGCAGAACAGGTTGGATAAAAAGTCTACCTCTTCCTTCTGTCTGGCGCCATGCTAGAAATGTGCACACTTTATCTTTCGTGTTTCTTTCAACCATGAAAGGGGGTGGCATTGCCCTAATGGATGACAGGAGATTGAGGTTGCAATAAATGAACTGGACTAGGCCACTCAGCCAGCAGACACCCAGTTGGGGCTGGGGCTCCGCGTGTCAGAAAAGTGGGCAGTATTTCCACTACCTCATGCTGTCATCCAAAAGGTGTCCCAGCACGCTCGTCCTTGTAGCAGATCTGTCTCAGAGAATCTGAGAGTTTTAGAAGCGACAGATTTTAGGGGTCAGCTCATCATCCTGTTCAATTAATTGCATTTTCCTCAAGCTCTTGCATCCTGGATCAAACTCATGATCATCCCCCATAAATTCATGTTCATCCCCCAAACGTTCATGATCATCCCCCACACATTCATGATCATCCCACACACATTCATGATCATCCCCCACACATTCATGATCATCCCCCACACATTCATGATCATCCCACACACATTCATGATCATCCCACATACATTCATGATCATCCCCCACACATTCATGATCATCTCAGCACATTCATGATCATCCCCCACACATTCATGATCACCCCACACACATTCATGATCACCCCCCACACATTCATGATCATCCCCCACACATTCATGATCATCCCCCACACATTCATGATCACCCCACACACATTCATGATCATCCCAGCACATTCATGATCATCCCCCACAAATCCATGAACACCTTTCCTGGTGTTCTCAGTGTATGAAAGAATCACCTATTAGGTCATCCAGCCAGAAGCCCAGGCTCATTCCTAAGGGCATCTTCTCCTTCAGGCTTAAACCCAGCTCATCACCAGGTGCTGCCAATAGTCTCTCTTAAATGTCTCTTAAGTCTGTCCGTTCTCCATCCCGTGGCTCCAAGTGCTGGCAGCTCAGTTGTCTTGGCAAGTCTACTCCAATAGCTGCCCCTGCTTGACCTGACCCCATGCGTGGTCTTCTCCTCCACGAAGTTCTCCACAAATCGTTTTCCAACTCAAATCGGACCTTACCCCATCCTCCTGCCGGACACCTACCTCTGCAGGCTCATCTCAACCAGGTGTGCCCTCGCTCCCTTGCTGCTCACCCTCCACGCCCAGAACATTCTGTCTGTCCCTCCTGCACATTCAGACGTCACATCCGGACAGAAGACTTGCTTCCTCCCTGAATGGATCAGAGCCCCTCGATGCCCTAAGATGGCCACCTTGGCTGCATGGGCATCGTTGTTTCATCAATGGCCTTCTGTCCCCGTTGACTTGAAGTCCTCTCTTTGTTCGCTTTTGAATCCTCAGACCCCTAGAGCTCATGCTGTGTGGTGGATGTTCCATAAATATTCATTGGATCAACTCTCCCTCTCCATTTTATAGATCATAAAATCGGGTCCCTTTGAGGGCAAGTAAGTAAATCTCTCCAGGCGCACGGCTGGTGGGTGGCAGAATTGAGACTTGAGCCTCTACCTCCTCGCTCCAAGTTCAATACCACTTCCCTTCAGTGCCCCTCCCACCGCCCTCTTCTTCCTGGGCAGCCGATTCTTCCCAGAGCAAAGATGGCGGAGGCTGGAGGACTCTGCTCAAAGGCATATGTGCAGTAAACACCCCCAGCTTCAAACACGAGTCCTCAGTCACCTGTCAACCCGAGCTTCCCCCAGCTCGGCAGGAGGAGGACCGTGCCGACCTGTCACTAGCCCATCAATTACTGGCTTCAGCGGGGAGGGAGATGATGAGTGGTTCCTTTAACTCACAATGGAAATTGAAATTAATCTAATTAATTTGAAGGAGCACTTCAATGCCACCGTGATAAGCGGTAGATACCGAGATGAAAAATGGGAATACAAATGAAAATTGATGGTCGTTTTCTGTCTAGTTTGAGGCTGGAGATAATTTTTGGAGATTTGTCTTATCATTAAAATTCCATACACTGACGAGACCCCACTTCTTAACTCTTTAAACGCACACGCATGCCCTAGCTGGTGTGCTCGGGATACAGCGTCGGCCTGCAGACCAAAGGGTCCTGGGTTTGATTCCGGTCAAGGGCATGTATCTGGGTTGCAGGCTCCTCCCCAACCTGGACCCTAGTCAGGGCGCGTGCAGGAAGCAACCAATCAATGTGTTTCTCTCACATCAGTGTTTCTCTCTGTCTTTCTCTCTCTCTCTTCCACTCTCTCTAAAATCAATGGAGAAATATCCTCGGGTGAGGATTAAAGGTGAGGATTAAAAGTAAAAATCACACACACACACACACACACACACACACCTCTTCATCACAGGTGGCTAGAAGGTGACAAAGTTTGCAACAAATCAATTGTACCTTCCGCATTTCTTCTCTGGCTTTGGAGACTGTGCAAGGTGTGAATGTTTTGGTCAGTGTCAAGTACTCACTCAGAATGACCCTGCTCAGTCGTCATGGTAGCTTGCGACGAGTACTTGAGGTTCCACAAATACTATTTCTCTCAAAACCCTCTCGATAGTCCTGGCTGGTTTGGCTCAGTGGATAGAGCATCAGCCTACGGACTGAAGGGTCCAGGTTTGATTCCGGTCAAGGTCATGTACCTTGGTTGCGGGCACATCCTCAGTGGGGGGTGTGCAGGAGGCAGCTGATCAATGTTTCTCTCTCATCGATGTTTCTAACTCTCTATCCCTCTCCCTTCCTCTCTGTAAAAAAATCAATAAAATATATGTATTTTTTAAAACCCTCTCAATAAATGACCCCGTGCTCCCACACCCAGCTCTGCCTTATGGTCTCCCCCTAATGGGATAAAAAGATCACACTCATAAGGCCCTATTTCTAATGAATATGGACTTTTCACATATTGCAGAGGGAAGCTGCATGGACATTATTAAGAAATAGTGACTGCTCCAAACCGCCGAAGGGAAACCCAGGAAAGAATAGGTCCGCAGCTGTTCGATAATAGTTTGTACAATAAAAAATTCATATCATCATATATTTCCCATCATAGAGAATGGGTCTTAATGTCATTTTAATATTTTTCCGACGAAAAGACAATTTTAATTAAGGCGAAAGATATATCGCCTAAGGAAAGCTGAAGTGTTTAAAATTATTAACTGCTTGAATACTTGTTGCTACCCTACAAGCCGCCATAAAAGAAAAGAAATTAAGCACTCGAGGGATTAAGGCAATTTTGAAAGCTGCCCACACCCCCCCTCCACACCCCCTGTCGCTTCTCCTTTTAGATCCGCCTAAACGAGTCATAACCATTCCCCTCCACTCAGCTAGACTCTGGCTTTGTGGCTTTTTTAATATCCTGGGCCCGCTCCTGAGCGCTCTCTCACTCCTTGCTCTGCCTACAAGCATATTTCTCCCACTTGCCCCACAGCCAATGCCTCCCTCTCTTTGCCGCTGAAGCATCTCCTGGCAGTTTCATAGACTGCGGTGTTGTGTTACCCTGGAATCAATAGCCCAGCGCTTCCCAGCTCGCCCATTACCTTGTCAGTCAGGGCCTGGGGGAGGGGGGTGTCAATCCCACCCCCTCAGGGGCTGGGGGGTTGCAAAACTCAGGAATGCTGGCGGCCCGGTGGTTGTCTACCACCTGTTGCTCTGAAACATGTGCGAAGTGAATTAACTTTCGCGGCCACATGCCTCAAAGGTCAAGGCAATGGAAGCCTTAAACCCGGGGAATCTTTTAACTCATTACCCAAAGCCCAGCGCTCCGGATCCGCCGGGCTCCTGGGGCCAAAGGGGGATGTGTGCTCTGAGGGGCTGAGTTTGACAAACAGGTTGGCCCTGGGGGGTGGGGAGTCCTCAGGAAGGGCCTGGAGGGAGGGAGATGGGTTTCTGATTTGATTTGTCAGAGGCAATGGGCTGCCCACTTCTTGATTACACATTAATGGGAAACAGTTTGCACGGGTCATATGAGCTTGCTGGGGGTTTCCATGGCGTGTGTGTGAGTGTGTGTGCATGTGTGTGCGTGTGTATGCATGTGTATGTGTGTGTGTGTGTTTGTGTGTGTGTGTGTGTTTCTTGCTCAAACTCCTAACAGGACTCCTGGGTAACTGAGGAGCCTAATTTGTATTCTCTTCGTCCAGAAGTTGTAAACACACGATAATGAAAAGTTAAAGAAAGAAATACCAAAGGATGATGCATAACTTCTTGGCCCACACGTCAAAAGGAGTGGCAGCATTAGAGCTGATAAAAGATGAGTTGCTGATTGTGTAGCAGATGATTACTAAGCGATGCAACTTGATTTTTTTTAATATCATTTTATTGATTTCAGACAGGAAGGGAGAGGGAGAGGGAGATAGAAACACCAGTGATGACAGAGAGTCATGGATCGGCTGCCTCCTGCACGCCCCACACCGGGGATCAAGCCCGCAACCCGGCCACGTGCCCTGACCGGGAATTGAACTGTGATCTCCTGGTTCATAGGTCGACGCTCAACCACTGAGCCACACCGGCCAGGCCCATGCGTCTTTAATGTGCATGTGTGTTAAAAAGCCCGGGTTCCACTGTGGAGAGCTGTGAACTCAGCCCTTTGAGTGTCGGTGATGCCTTCCAGTCAACCTCAGGAAATCTCTTTCCAGATATTTATGATCCAAAGCCACGTCACCCCCCGACCACAAAAGGAAATTCTGTGCTTAGTACATAAAGGCACGGCGGGCTCAGCAAGGTTTGCTTTCAGCACCCGGGAGTTTTCTCACAAAAGCCCAAATCAGCTCACCACAAACCACAATGTCAACCGCCACACTTCAGATATGACTTGTTCACCTAATTCCACCAAATTAATTCGCCCATTTTAAGAGGGATTTCTGACTGATGGTGCAAACAAGTGCTCCAAAGCCATGCGAACACCCATTTGAATGCAGAGGTTGGCAGGGGAAATATTAATCTTTTGAAAGAGACACACTCAAGGCAAACATTGAACCCCAGAGTGCCAAATGTAATTTGTTTTAAAGTTTAACTTAACCTGATCGGAGAAAGAAATACGTCCCTTTCAGAATAGAGAACGTACATAGCAACTCACTCAGCTCAGCCAGTGTTGCTCAGTGGTGAGCGTCAACCTATTCACTTTGCACATGTTTCAGAGCAACAGGTGGTAGACAAGTCCATTTCCCTAAATTGCTGGGTTGCTTGTCTTTCTTTTGTTCTATCAAGTCTAACCTTGGTGCGCCCTGACCAGGAATCAAACCATGACCTCTTGGTTCACAGGTTGACACTCAGCCACTGAGCCATGCTCACCTGGCAAGAAGTTTAATTCTTATTGATGTTTAAAAATAGTGTTAATCAGGCCGTAGCTGGTTTGGCTCAGTGGATAGAGCATCGGCCTGCGGACTGAAGGGTTCTGGGTTCGATTCCGGTCAAGGGCACATGCACTGGTTGCAGGCTCGATCCCCAGAAGGGGGCGTGCAGGCGGCAGCCGGTCAGTGATTCTCCCTCATCGTTGATGTTTCTATCTCTCCCTCTCCCTTCCTCTCTGAAATAAATAAAAATATATTTATAATCAGTGGGTTATCTTGTGTCCCCACCTGTTGCCGATGGAAGTGGGCTTCTTGGGGTGCCATGTGAATAAGAATTTCCTGAGGTCCCCCCCAGGAGGATGAGGCATTGTGAAAAGCTTTATTTCTGTGGAATTAAACCTCTGAGTTTCCAAGGTGCCATCTCCCTCATTGATGTTTCTCTCCCTCTCCCTTCCTCTCTCTCTAAAATCAATTTTTAAAAAAACACATTTAGCCCTGGCCGGTTTGGCTCGGTGGGTAGAGCGTCGGCCTGCGGACTCAGGGGTCCCGGGTTCGATTCCGGTCAAGGGCATGTACCTTGGTTGCAGGCACATCCCCAGTAGGGGCTGTGCAGGAGGCAGCTGATCAATGTTTCTCTCTCATCGATGTTTCTAATTCTCTACCCTTCTCCCTTCCTCTCTGTAAAAAATCAATAAAATATATTTTTTTAAAAAAACATTAATTAGACCTGATATAAATGGGAAGTATATTTATCTAATTCATTTATTGACTTAAGGCTGAATTTATTTTAATTTCTTATTCTACTTGGCTTTACATTGAACATTGCAAATGTGGATTCTTCATTCTATGCAACATTCGTCTTTTCATTAACAAATTTTTAGGACATTTGCTTTATGGTATAATTTTTCAGGAACCAGATATAAATGTGCCTCAAATCATAGTTCTACAAGTTCTGTGCAATCAGATAGAGCTCTTAATTCTGTCCCCCCTTTTTTTTTCCTGTGTGTGTTTTTTTAATATATAATTTTATTGATTTCAGAGAGAGGAAGGGAGAGGGAGAGAGAGAGAGAAACATCAGCGATGAGAGAGAATCATTGATCGGCTGCCTCCTGCATGCACACAACCCGGGCATGTTCCCTGACAGGGATTGGAACCGTGACCCTGGTTCATAGGTTGACGCTCACCACTGAGCCACACTGGCTGAGCTGTCTCCTCGTTTGTTGAGAAGCGAACCCCTTGGTATCCTAAGCCAGGATTCAGCCTTTGTCCCAACAGATGAATTCAGGGGTGGAAATAGCGCGGCTCTAGAACCAAATTAGAGCATGCTGGCTTCTGAGTCCTCATCTTCTTTCTCTCCTTCCTCATGACAGTTCCCTACAACTGTCTGTGACAATCCCTGGGCCTGGGCCTTCACTGGGCCTGGGGAGCCGAGAAAAAGGTCCCTCCTTCATTCTTCAGGGTGGACTTTCCCACAAGCAGCGTAGGGAAGTGCTCAGTGAGTTGCCACTGTTTGTGTGTGGCTGGGGAGAGAGGCCCTCCGCACTTCGGTAAGAAGCCTTATCCCAGATTAGGGCACCTCTCTCTGGAGTGTTCTTTTTGGGTTAGGGGTGAAAGGTCGTCCTCTCAGAACGGATAGTCCTACTCCACCAATTACAAGATCCCAGGGTCCCTACAAAAGAGATCTTTGAAACTCCGCCAAAAGGTTGTTTTTGCAACTGATGTCCGGAAAAGCACAAGTAAGCCAACGAGAGCATCCTTCACGGCCCGTTCAGAAGAGGGGCGTATTTTAAGTTCTAGTGTAATGACTGACAACAACAAATACATCGATTTAGACATTGTCAACCAACTGTGCGCTATCTGTGCCACTTTCACAGACTGCCGAACACCTCCCTTTATCCCACCAAGGTCTAAATATAAAAAGAGGTGAACATGGATTGTCCTATTGAAATGCTAACACTCAGGAAATCCGGGCAGATGCGGATAGCGGCACCGCTCAGCAGAAAAGCTAGGGATGGCCTTGGACGGCCAATTACACATCTTTATTTTCTCTGTTTAACTTGGGGAATTCAAGCTGCTTGAATGAAAAGGAGATTGGATTTCTTTTGCTCCTTTTCTCTGGGCATCATTCAGCCAAGGACAGTGACTTGCGAGGCTTTTTCCCTTTCTTGAAGCGCAATTGTCAGGTGTGAAATTCCCGCGTAAAAAGGTGTTGAGTTGGTGTGTTTCTTTTTAAAATTACGTGTGTGTGTGTGTGTGTGTGTGTGTATGCGTGTATATATATGTATTTATGTAACATATATTTTTTTTTTATTTTAGAGAGGAAGGGAGAGGGAGCAAGAGATAGAAACATCAATGAAAGAGAATCATTGATTGGCTGCCTCCTGCAAGCCCACTACCGGGGATAGAGCCCACAGGGGATTGAGCCCACAACCTGGGCATGTGCCCGTGACCGGAATCAAACCAGGGACCCTTCAGTCCGTAGGCCGATGCTCTATCCACTGAGCCACACCGGCTAGGGCACATCGGTGTGTTTCTGTGTCAAAGATTGCAGAGCCTGTTGCGGGTCTGAAATGCTCTCCTCTGGCCTGAATATGATCAGAGGGAATTTAGGTCAACAGTTTCGTCGTGATGAGCAAGTGTCTCCATCGCTAATACTTGGTTTCCCTGAGTTTCCTTAGGGCACTGTATACGATTTTGGACTCATCCTTGCTTTTTTTCCCCCCACACAGAAAATATATCTTGTTGAGTGGAAAATCATTTTGATGTAAAGAATTTCAGATTCAGAAATCAGTGGGTTTGCCCTGGCCGGTTTGGCTCTGTGGATAGAGCATCGGGCTGTAGACTGAAGGGTCCCGGGTTGGTGTGGCTCAGTGGTTAGAGCGTCAGCCTGCATCCCCTCCCCCCATAGAGTCCACAATTACAAAGAAACCCTGAACTCCCCTCCTGCTCCACTAAACTGTCCTTAAAAAGAACAGAAACAGTTGCATGGGGCTCATCAGAAACTGTGGTAGGTATTTTGGAAATCCGGTGCCATCTGCTCAGAATCCCAGCCAAACGGGCCCCCCACCGCCCCACCCCTCCAGTGACCCCACACAGGACTGGGAAAGTGGGCAAGCAGCTCGGCCCCACACCCCCCGTGTGGGAGGATTAATATTACATGAGTCAGAGCCTCTTCCCTTGTGCGATTTGCCACAAATGAGAGAACTTCCGCTGCCCCCTCACAACATCTGGATGCTGCTGGCCGGGCCTCGGGTCCAAGTGGGAACATCTGGGTGTCCGGGCAGAGGTAGCACCGGCTGGCATCAGCGTAGGATTTTTCTAAAAGCTGCTTGAGTCAAAGCGTTTGGAAAACAAGGAAGAAGGAAAAAAGACGCTTAGCGTTGTTTTATGTAAATCCACGGTGTACTCAGATGCGCTCGTTTGTTTTCCCTGCCGGCTGCTTCCGCGAGCTCTGCCCACATCATGGGAAAGAAATGGTTTGAGGATTTAAAAAAAAAAAATGTAGCTGTGTAACCAAGCCGGCCTTTCCCAGCTGAGCTGACCCTGAACTGCTGAGCATGGAGCCTTTTGTGTCCTTGGGGTGCTGGGGTCCCCTCTGCGATTCAGGAATTCATGGATGATGTTGGCCCTGGCCACTCCGAACTCCCACTCTGCATGCTTTTCCTGTGACTGGCTTCCTCTCAGGTGGCTCAAGAGAAAAATGGGTGCAGGGTGTGTGAGACAGAGAAATGCAGGCTTTAGTCATTCTATCCAGTGCCTACTACGGGGTCGTCGCTGTCGAACCTAATAAAAGAGCAGCTTGAACACTTCACCGCGAATTGATCTGCGCCAACACCTCCCGTAGAGACATTGGAGGAATGGAGCCCTATCCTTGGGGAGACCCCCCCTCCCCCAGCTGTAATGCAGAGGGGAGTGAGCTTCCTGTAACTGTTTATTTTGGAAACAGTTGAAGAAGCGTCTGACCTCAAACTTTCCCATTGTTCAGCTCTTGCCCTCTAATCCTTTGGGTGAATTGAAATATCTTGGATTGCTGGGTGTAGGATTATTCTTTGATTGTTAACATATGACTCTGGGTAATAAGTGTGGGGATTTTTTTTGTTTGGTGGTGGTTGTTGTTTGCTTTTTCAAACGATATTCTTTCTGCCTTCCTACTAGTTCTTGGACTGCAGGCCGTATATTGAATGTTCAGTACAGTGTAAAGATCTGTACTAAGAGCTCTACATACGCGCTTGTTTAAATGCTTGTCACAAACCTCGGAGGAGCCGAGGATTCGGTGTGTTTTCCAGATAAGAAAGCTGAGGCTCAGATGAAAAGAAGGAGCGGGGAAGTGACTTGCCTGGAGTCACTGGGGAGAGTACCAGGCAGGGCTGGTGCAGGAATCCGGCTGATTCTAAAGCCCAGCTCTCAACCCCTTGGCCAGCTGGCAAGTTCATGTCCAGAATTGGGAAGGCACCTCCTGCTGAATAAATGTTTCTGCTGGAAAGCAAATGCTGGAGAATCTGCACCATGACCCCCCTCCCCCCCCCCAGGCCCAAGATAGATGCCAGGACTCCAATTCCCAGCCTCCCTTGCATCTCCCAGGTACCCTCTGCATGAAATGCCCGGATGAGGATTGGTTCCAGTGCCCAGTGGGGCCTCCGTTTGTTGGTTTGGGGGACAACATAAGCCTCCAGGTTGGGGTGGCAAAGTTGAGTTCCCAGCACAGGCTTGGGGTTGCAGGGACGTCCTGAGAATTTTCTACTTGTGCCAATGACACTGTCTGCTCCTGCTAAGCTTTGTGGCCTGATGTGACGTATATAGTTTTTATACGTTTTTATATAGAAATTAACTGCCCGGCTGGCGGTTGAGCATCAACCTATGAACCAGGAGGTCACGGTTTGATTCTTGGTCAGGGCACATGCCTGGGTTGTGGGCTCAATCCCTGGTGGGGGGGCGTGCAGGAGGCAGCCGATCAATGATTCTCTCTCATCATTGATGTTTCTGTTTCTCCCTCTCTCTTCCTCTCTGAAATCAGTAAAACTTTATATATTTTAAAAGAAATTAACAAGCATAAAAACAAAATTTGCAAATGCTACAACCTTCTAGTCTCATCCTATCCCTTCCGAACTCACTCACGCTAGGCGTGTTCATATTCCTGATGGAATAGTAAAAATGCATTCATTTTGATCCAATAACTCCACGTCTAAGGAATATATCTGAGGGGGAAAAATTCATATAGGCAACCAAAATATATAAGCAAGATGATTTATAATAGCAACAATTAGAAATAACCTGCATAACCAGGAATAGGGGGATTGCTAATCTTTATTGTGTAAAATTATAGTAAATAATTATAATGAATATTATGTGATTATTAAAACTAAAAACTTTAAGGAATATTTGATAGTGGAAAAATACTTATGGGGTAAAAAAGTAGCATTCAAAACTGCATGACAGTGATTCTAATTGTGTGTGTTTTTTCCTAGAAAATTCATATGTGTTAGTTTAAAAGACTGGAAGAGATCATGTCAAAATATTGTCAGCAATGGAATTTTCAGTGATTGTTTTTCTTCCTATTTTTCCCAATTTTTTAATTAACATAGAAATGTTAATGTAACAGGAAAACTCAGTAGATAGGACTTAGAAGCATGGAAACAAAACCGAACACTGACCAGGCAACATCAGGCTGCTTGGGTTTGAATTCCTTCCTTGCGAAACCCTGGTCAAGTGACTTGAGTCCTCCATGCCTCAGTTTCCCCCCACGTGAAGTGGAGTTGATAACAGAGTCTATTTCATACTCTTGTTAGGCTATGCCAGGCATTTAGGAGACTGCCGGCAGTGATCGTTTTAAGAACTAAGGTGAGTATCATTGTCCAGCATTTGCTGTGCAGCGTAGTAATATCACAATCGCATAAATGGAATTGCCTGGGGCGCAGCAGTGCCTGCTCTGGGAAATTCTCGGGGATGCCCTGCGGTACGTGGTCCCCGTTCTAGGCTCCCTTCGCCCGTGTGGTTCTTTACTTACAGTCATTCCCTCGGTCCTTAACTCACCGAGTTACTGATCTTGCCTTGTTCATCATCGCGCCCCCAACACAAAGCACCTGTATGTCCACACTAGATGTTTCCTATTAGGAACAGGCTATAACACTTACCGAGTATGGCCAATGGGTATGATTAATGTTATGTTGTTGTATTACACACACACACACACACACACACACACACACAATATACCACGTAGAGAGATTTTGAAAGAAAGGATGTATTTTTCCAAAATGTTACACATGCATTGAAAGGTATTGCTACATCTGTAGTCAGCTTCTTTTTAGTAAAGTTGATATAAAAGCGTTAGGATTCCAGCGATTAAAATCAGAGCCCTTACTGGAATACTTTCCTCGGCCTATTTATAGAGATATTCCATGACTCCAATTGGAGCTGCTGAGGAAACCTTAAGCAGAGACTACTTAAGCGGTTATTTCTGTGCCCCTAAGAATAAAACCAAATTTCCAGCCATTTAAGCTCACTGGTATTTCTGGGTAGATAGAGCGGGCCTCCCCGAACACGGCAGGAATGACCTTGGCCTTCTGGGCCTGGAGACCTGGATTCCGGATCAGGTGACCCTGGGGCAGTGGGGGAGGGGGGAGGCGTTCACTGCACCTCCCCAGGTCTGAGTTCCTTTCTCACCCATTGATAGGGCTGCCGAACTTTCTAGAATTCAAGCTAACCGGGGAACAGCAAAGACCCCTGAATATTCTGCCCCACTTAGCAGGTGGCAAATAGCAAGGAAGGGGTGAGGCAGTGCCTTCAGTTAAATGAGTACGCGAAGTTCATTTGGCTTGAAATTTCTAGATGCTTCCCAAACACTGCTGTGTGTCTCCATTTTCCTGAACCACTCCTGGAGCTGTTTGTGGTCCGGCCCTGCCCAGGCACAGGGATTCCCGCCGGGCCAGCGAGGCAGCTCCGATCCCCACCGCCTCATATCAAACGGGGCTTCCTGCTGCGTCTCTTTACACCATTAAATTCCCTCCAATGTGCAGCCAGGAGAATTGGTCCAGGTGTTCACATTCCTGGAGGGCGGGGGACGCGCGGGGCTCGCATTAGATCAATACCACGCTGGGGCGCAGCACAAAGACCCTTTTTCACGGTGCGGGGCCCCCCTCCGGAGCGCACTGTTTTGGAGGCGGCCTGGCAGGGCCCACGAGGCCGGCTGGCTGTCACTCCGCGGTGACACCGAGTAGGGAGGGCTCGGGAGCTCCCGATGGTGGCAGACCCGGGCACCACCTTGATCCAACCTGCGCGCCATGGAGATGCGTAGACGAGGCGCACCCGCAGGGCGCACCTAGATCCACCTTAGTTCTCCGTGTCCAGGCGGGTCGGAGCGCCAGGACCCGCCAGCCCCCTCCGGGAGCCGCTTGGAGTGAAAAGCAAAGAATCCAAGCCGCCCGCCGAGCCACAGGTTGAAATCAGAGCCGGAGCCCGGCTCCCCCGCCAGGTGAAGAAAGCTGGCAAGGTCAGCCATTCAGTCACCAGGTGGTGCATTTAATTTAAAAGGAGTGTTAACCTTGTTTATACAAAATAACAGCAATATGCAGAGAAGCAGTAAATCCATTGTCGTTAAACAGCGGGGCGCCGCCGGCGCTGGCAGGCTGCCCACCGGCGACGTGAACCCGGCTGGCACCGAGCGATCGGGGAGCAGGGAGCGCGCCGCCCGGCCTCGCCGGGGAGGACCCGCGCTGCGCCCTCCGCGCCCTCCGGCTGACTCCCTGCATTCTTGTCAAATATATTTAGACCACGAGGTGTCCACTTAGAGAGCAACATTTGTTAATCACTTCAACGCGGGCGCTTGGCCGCGGGCCAGGTCCACCTTTATAATATGCAGCGGCCGGTCGCCAGCTAAGCGGGGCAGTCCCCGCAAGTCCCCTCTCTGCCCGGGTCCCCTCGGGTTGACCCGGGGTGCACGTCCCTCGCACCTTATTAATTGTCCCTCCCGGCGGGGTTTCCCGAGCCGATGCCAAGGCTTCTATGTGAAATAAATAAATGATAACGCGGGAGGGAAAGAAGGAGGGCGGTGTGGCTTTAAGCAGGGGACAGAGCCCAGTGAAATTCCTGTTGACCCAGCGCGGGTGTCGACAGCCTCCGTGTTTACCGGCAGCTGTCCCCGCTAATGACACTGATAACTGGAGGCTGCCCCGCTCGGGGCGCCGCAGATAAAGGGGCCTCTGTTTAAAGACTGCGGTCCTGGCCCCTGATCCTCCCTGACTTCTGATCAGAAGAGGCAAACCCGGGATGAGAGGTTTTCACCCTCCAGCCGGGGAGGTCACCTGTCAGCCTTTGGCCAACTGATGGGTCTTCCCAGCGTGGAGACAGGGGGCAGGGTGAGGTCGGCGCTGGGTGTCCAGGAGAATCCATCCTTTTGTTTGAAAACCACTGCCACTGCCCCGCCCCCAACAGGTCCCTGTAATGAAGGTGCCAGGGACAAGATTGCAGAGTCACTGAGGCTTAACCACATGACAGTCGCTTTTAATATTTGGAACCATGTCCCTCGCGAGATTGGGGCGATGTAGAGGCCCTGGTGTGGCACCCAGGCTGACGCTCGCTCGGACCTGGCGGCTCCGGTGGCAGATGTCCCCAAGGATAAGGCGCTGCCTGCGGTCACTGAGCAAGTTTGGCGACAGCTCTCCGTCCACCATCCTTTCCAAACACACAGGCAGGGAGATAGAAATGTTATCCACATTTTATAATACACCTACCCAGCACACATACACACACATCGGGCTAGGGAGAGGAAATGTAAAGATCTGTATCTTTAAATGCATACAAGGAGATATACAATGGTCTATCTCTTTAAATTTCCTCCTCCTACCCTGATCGAGTTGTCAGACAGCAGCTTTCCAGTGTGTTCCAAGCTGAGAGGAAGCCAAAGCCCTCACCTGGCTCAGGTCCCAGCCGGGTAGATCCTTGGCTTCCCTCAAGGCCCACGTCCGCCCTGATTAGTTCATGAATACAATCCATTTGAAGATCAACAAACCTGGAATCCCATAATCCCTTTCATGCTCTAACCAGTCAAGCAGACGTACCTCCAATAAAGCAAATGCACAGAACAAATTGATTTCTGCTTTTCAAAAGTGCAGATGGTGCCCCAGCCAGTGTGGCTCAGTTGGTTGGAGCGCCCTACCGTGCACCCAAGGGTCATGGGTTCAAGCCCCCAGTAGGGGCAAGTGTTGGAGGCAAACAACCAATGTTTCCCTCTCACATTGATATTTCTCTCTCCTTCTCTCCCATTCATAACATACTAGAGGCCCTGTGCACGAATTCGTGCACTGGTAGGGTCCGGTGGTGGGGAGGGGCTGCTGGCAGTTGGCAGGCCAGCCCTGCCCCCTGGTCAAACTCCCGTTTGAGGGGACAATTTTCATATTAGCCTTTTATTATATAGGATCCTTGGGTGATGATTAGAAAATAATAATAATAATAAAGTGCAGACGGTAGGAAAGAAATGATCTCACATTCATTCACCTGTCTTTCCACCTATAGGAGGATGTCGCCTCTCTGACTCTAGAGATTTTGAGAGGAAAAATAAGTAAGTTAATAAAAGGCAGGCAAAGTATGTTAAGGAGCACAGAAGAAAGGTGGTAACATTTTGACCTAGGCCATTTCCTCAGCAGAGTTCTTCACAGTGTTTTTAAGGATAAACTCCTATAGCGTATTCCCCGGGGTCTACACCAACCCAAGGCTCAGCACTCATATTTCTACACTGTGGTGACGGCACAGTTTTCTCTTGATAGCGCAGTATTATAAAATTATTCTTTCCACGAGATGTAAATGTAGCTGGTGATCTCTTTGTGGCATTTCCTTCATTCTCAACTGTTAGGGGTTGAATGGTCTTCCCCTAACTTTGTCTGCTGAAGTGCTAAAGCCCAGCACCTCAGGATGGGGCCTTGCGTGGGGAGAGGGCTTTCAGAGGGAGTCAAGTTCAGATGAGCTCATCTGGATGGGCCCAATTCAGCATGCCTGGTGTCCTATATTCACAGGAAATTGTAGAGATATGTATAGAAAGGAGAAGATGTGGGACGCCCAGAACACATCCTTACCTCAGAATTAACCAAAGCTACCAACACCGTGACCTTGGCCTTCTGGCCTCCAGAGCTATGAGGCCTAGAAAACTAAAATACCAAACAATTTTAACCACCTCAGTAACTTTATTCCCCGGAATCAATACTGCAAAAGCTGATGAGCTTCAATTTAAGTGGCTTAAAATTATTGTGAACGTGCTACATGGAAGGTGAAGGCAAACAGAACCAATACTTGTTACGCATCTATTATGTCCTGGGCAGGATTGGGGGAACTTGATATATTTTTGTTTATTTTGCAGGTTTAAACCATGCTTTGAATAATACAATTTTATTTAACGCAAGAGGAGCACATTTTGTGCAGTGAGGACATTTACAGTAAACATGAATAATTGGAATGAGTACCAGTTAAGGGAATTGTCCATTGTTTAGCATATTTCATTACATTACATACCAGAGAAGGCGGGATCTCTACTTTATGAGCAGTGGTACATGGTGGATTCGTCTCCATCATTTCAATCACATTTTTGATCTATAATATAATTCAAAGTTGAGAAGTGTATAGTAGGTTCTGTCAAGGAGCCAGTTGTGAACAGAGGTTATTAAACACACACACACACACACACACACACACACACACACAGTTGAGAAGGTTTCCCAAGTAGGTACTTTGGATAAAGTCCTAAAGGAGGAAGGTGTAAGCCTGCAGCTCCTGTCTTTGGGTAGCGAAGAGTCTAACTGGTGAAAAAGGCCATAAGCAAGACAAGAAAGTAAATTAAAATTACACTTACAAACAATACCTCATCAGCCCAGCCAGCAGGGTTCAGTGGTTGATAGCCAACTATGAACCAGGAGGCACAGTTCCATTCCTGGTCAGGGCACATGTCCGGGTTGCAGGCTTGATCCCTAGTAGAGAGTGTGCAGGAGGCAGCTGATCAATGATTCTCTCTCATCATTGACGTTTCTATCTTTCTCTCCCTCTCCCTTCCTCTCTGAAATCAACAAAAATGTATTTAAATAATAATAAGTTGCTAAAATGTCTTCATTCATGGGATCCAAAGTCCTTGACATTATGCACCAGAATCAGGTTGGTTACATTGCTTAGCTTATCCTATATAATAAAGAACTAATATGCTAATTAGACCAAACAGCCGAACGACCTTCCCGAAGAAGCTGGGGCTATGAGGGCCAGAAGAGGCTGCGAGGGGCTGCAAGGGCTGAACCCGTTGCATGAATTTCATGCATCAGGCCTCTAGTTTCATATAAATAGAGAGCCAGAGAGTGACAGCCTCCCCCCTCCCCACTACCTCCAATCTTTTCCTGAGAGATCAGTTGAGAGCATGATAACAATAATAGTAGCAGCTGGTATTTCTTTAGTGCCTCCTGCATCCCAGCCAAGATGGTGTTGAATCCCCTCAAGACTTTTGGAGAAGGCAGCAGTGACTTCCCTGGGGCACAGTTTCCTAAAATGCAGAGAGAAGGTAGGTGGTCAGGCATCTATTAAGCGTCAGGGCCAAGACTTGACTCCAGAGCCAGCTGCATGGAGCCCATGTGTGTTCTCCTCACCCCACAGGACACGCTGGAAGGCAGCAGGCGGAGGACCTTCCGGCGCCTCGAGAGCGCAGCCTACTTCAGAATCTAGAAAAACATGATCGTCCTTCGTGCGCAGACTCTGCAGAAATGGAGGTGCAGGTAAGGCTTGCTGTTCTTTACTTCCAATGAACCTGTACTGATCGCGCTGTCCTTGTTCATCAAAACGAAGCGATCGCCGCCCGCTTTCTTCCATGTAGTTGTTAGGCGATCATTTCGGATTAGGAGGTTGTAGACTGGGTGATGTTTAGTGGAAGTATAACTCTATGATTCTGAATGCGGCTATGGTGGAATCCTCAAAATGAAGAAAGACGCCAGCTCGTCATTTCTGTTTGAGACTCTCCAGGTAAGACGCAGCCGTGTTCCCATCACGTTTCTTTCTTAGTTGTTCGCCGACTCGGTACACTGAGCTCACACGTGACTAGAAGGAAGCTCTCTGGTTACAAGGAGACCTGAGTGGTGTCAGTTGCGACCATCACTGGCTTTTCTCTGCCCTCTACCTCACTCAGCCTCACAGCTCCAGGCTTGTGGGGAAGAACTTTGTGCGGAGAATTTGCTTTTGAAAAGAACTTTACATTTTATTTCTAATCACAGTTGGCATTCACTATTATTGTGTATCAGGTTCAGGTGGACTGCGTAGTGGCTAGACAATCGTGTCCTTTACAAAAATGTCCCCCTGATATTTCCAGTGCCCACCTGGCACCCTGCAGAGTTATTACAATACTAGAGGCCCAGTGCATGAAATTCGTGCACTGGTAGGGTCCCTAGTGGCTGCCGTCTGCCAGCTGCCAGCCGGGGCCTCCCTCCCTTCCCCTGGCCAGCCCGCCCCCTGGTCAGAGTTGGTGGAACTCCTGGTCCAGGGGCCAATTTGCATACTACGCTTTTGTTATATAGGATTGTTGACTTTATTCCCTATGCCATACTTTACATCACCTTGACTATTTTGTATCTACCAATCTGTACTTTTTAATCCCTTTACCTTTTTCATCCAGTCTCAACTGCCCTCCCCTCTGGCAACCATCAGTCTGTTCTCTATATCTATGAGTCTGTTTCAATTTTGTTTATTTTGTTCGTAATTATGAGGGAAGTCATATGGTATTTGTCGTTCTCTACCTGACTTATTTCACTTAGCATAATACCCTCTAGGTCCATCCCTGCTGTTGCAGATAGCTTTCATTCGCTTTTATGCCTGAGTAATATTCCACTGTATATACATACGGCAACTTCTTTATCCATTCATCTCGTGCTGGGCACTTGGGTTGCTTCCATATCTTGGCTATTGTAAATAATGCTACAAAGAACAGAGGAGTGTGTATATTATTCTAAATTAGTCTTTCCAAGGCAGTGGCATGAGAGCAGAAAACCAAACAAAGCATAGATATGAGCCATGCGTATATCTGGGGTAAAAGAACGTTCCAGAAAGAGGGGACCACAAATACAAGTCCCCAGAAGGAGGCAGTGTGGTGGAAGGATGGAGGATGTAATGGACAAAGGAACTCCTGGGTGAACTCCTTCAGTAATGAGTTATTATTAGAACTCAAAAACATTATGAGTTTCAACACAACAGGAAATCATTCAAATTTTATATTTTTAAAAATGTTATAAAAATTCTTTCATAGCCATCGTTATTCTATGGTTTAGTTCTGCACTTCTTAATGCTGTTCTGGAAAATAAATCTTAATAGGGAAGAACTAGATACTAGAAAGTTGTATCGAACTAAAAAGAAATATGTCCTTCAAGGCATTCCTTTCAACCCATTTCCTGTGAGCCAAGCAACCCTAGGTATTCCTTGAAGTGATTACCCAATTAAACTCTGATAATAGAGGTTCCTGAATTTTTTTAATATTCCCTATTTGAAAAAAAAATGTCCTAGATTTTAAAAGGATATCGTAGGACATAGGTCGGTGGCACCTGCGATTTTAGCTGAGTCCATTGAGAAACTTAGCTGTGCAATAAATAATAGTACATAAATAAAACCAAGGCCCTATGTACTTGGCATACTACAGACTCAAAGTAATAAGAATTATTAATAAATTGTACGTAGTCACATAATCATAGTAATAAATTGCCTAGCCTCTCAGTAACCCGATACCTATATGCACATTTTACAAATGTGATTTTTCCTGCCGAAACCGGTTTGGCTCAGTGGATAGAGCGTCGGCCTACGGACTGAAAGGTCCCAGGTTCGATTCCGGTCAAGGGCATGTACCTGGGTTGCGGGCACATCCCTGGTACGAGATGTGCAGGAGGCAGCTGATCGATGTCTCTCTCATCGATGTTTCTAACTCTCTATCTCTCTCCCTTCCTCTCTGTAAAAAATCAATAAAATATATTTTTTAAAAAAAATGTGACTTTTCCTGTCACACCCGCATACACGTGGCCCGGGTCCATAGGTAACAGATGACAGAGAGATGTGAATGCAAGGCTCCTTCCAGAGCCATACGCTTCCTCAGGTAACCTGAGGCGGACAAGGTGACATCACACCCCCCTCAGACTCCCCTCCATCCTGGTTCTGTACTACTCATCCCATATCAGTACTTTCTGCAGGTAAAGTGACTTTTCCCGTAATAATAACGCATCAATAAAGTAGCTCACACAGTACATTCTTTGTCTGTTACATCCCTTGTTCCCTCTCCCGTCCTTCCACCTGTCTCCCATGATTGTCCATGGTTTCCTAACCTCATGCCTTTAAGCCTGAGGACAGTGGTGTTGTAAGGGAGCGGGAAAAAGGAAGAAAGAATAATTATTGCAGCTGGAGGGAGTTAGGTAATCCCATCCAACCATTCTTGACCTTCCCCCCAAGCTTCCCAATGGTCTCAAGGTACAAGCTCTTGGCCATCTTGCCAAAGACCTACCAGGTTCTGGTTGGCAGACAGCGGGGCCCCTCCATCCATGGGATCCTATGAAAGTGAAGTCTCACCCAGCTGGTGTTGCTCAGTGGTTGAGTGTCAACCTATGAACCAGGAGGTCACGGTTCAGTTCTCCGTCAGGGCACATACCCGGTTGCAGGCTCAATCCCCAGTGGGGGACATGCAGGAAGCAGCCGATCAGTGATTCTCTCTCATCATTGATGTTTCTGTCTGTCTCTCTCTCTCTCTCTCTCTCTCTCTCTCTCTCTCTCTCTCTCTCCCCCTCCTTGAAATCAATAAAAATATACTTTAAAAAGAAAAGAAAGTGAAATCTCGGCTCCCTCCTGGAAAGGTGGCCATGCAAGGAACAGACATTATTCATCATGTTTTTTAAGCCAACTAGTTATTTATACATTTTCAAGAAGTTGTGTGTTTATTTTTCTTGGTTGCTTCAGTTCGCTTGTTGCTATTTATCTTGCAATAAGACTAAATATTTTAAAATTGGGAATGACAAGCTGATAGGGCCCAAATTCTTTGGCCTCGCCAAATTCTAATCTCTTATAAGGATGCAGATCCCAAATTTATTTTGGAACGGCCAGTTGCCTCAGAAAGTCATTCTCCACTGGATTTATAAAGCTGGTATTATTTTTAGACTGCCTAATCTTTTTTCCAATTCCCTGATGGTCATAATATATTAAAAAACAAAACAGAAAAAACAAGCAGGCCCAAGTCATGCCAAAAATAAAAACTTAACGGTTTCGAGCCTTGATAGATGATCGCTCTTCCCATTGATGTTTTGAAAAAGTTTTCATTTGAGGAAGAAAAATAGTTCTACCACCAGCGATATTTTAAGTTCATCAGGGACATTTTTATCAAGTTCTCAGATAGCTTTTCATTTAGTCCCCAAATAAGTAAGTAAAATAAACAGACGATAATACTAATCTTAGCGTGTTTCTCAAAGGTCTACTCTGTGGGACACTTGACATACATGTTCTCATTTAATAGCCACAGAAAGGCCATTGTAATCACCTGCTTACAAATAAAAGGACCGAGATTTAGAGAGACGGAGGTACTGGTTGAAATCGCTCAGAGATTATCAGGATTTGAACCTGAATTGTGCGTCTCTAACTTTAATACTGTGCTGTGGTGAGTAGGCCAAGTGGTCTTATAGGGTCCCTCTCCACCTGACCTCTCAGCATCAAAGGTTCAAGGTCACCAGACTGTTGTTCATCTGGTTCATGTCCATCAGGATGGGATTTGAGAGGTGGTGTTGTTCATGTACATCTCTCTGTGTATATTATGTAAACCTGTAATAACACTAAATTGTGCTCATGTCATTTTAGGTAGTTAAAATTAGAACTTTTTTAAAATATATTTTTATTTATTTCAGAGAGGAAGGGAGAGGGAGAGAGAGATAGAAACACCAATGATGAGAGAAAATCGTGGATCGGATGCCTCCTGCATGCCCCACACTGGGGATGGAGCCCAAAACCTGAGCATGTGCCTTGACCGGGAATCGAACCGTGACCTCCTGATTCATAGGGCGACGTTCAACCACTGAGCCATGCTGACCGGGCTAGAACTTCTTTTTTCAGACATGAATTGAACAGGAAACATTGTGTCTTAAAGGCCAAAACTGATTCATTCATAACAAGGATTACACCACTCATACATATGCAATGGAACATTTTTAAAAATTGGGTCTACATAGAATCACAGAATTTAGAGTTTTCAAAAAAAGCTAAAAACGCTTTCTGTTGATTCCAGTAAAACTGACCTAACAGGTTAAGAATTTACTATTCCCGCCCAGGCAGTGTGATTTAGCATTTGAGCATCAACCCATGAACCAGGAGGTCACAGGTTCGATTCCTGGTCAGAGCACATGCCTGTCTTGCCAGCTTGATCCCCAGTAGGGGGTGTGCAGGAGGCAGCCAATCTAAGTTTCTATCTTTCTATACCTCTCCCTTCCTCCCTTTCTAAAATCAATAAAAAAAAATATCTTTTTTTTAAGAATTTACTATTCCCTTAAGAAGACAATTGTCCACTAGATTTAAGCTGGGGATTTTTAACAAGATCTACATAACCAATGTTATTCTTAAAGCACACACACTTCCCATTCTGTAGTCAGATTGTCTCCATGTACATATCCACTCAACCGCTGTTTATTTCTACAGCACACAAAAACGGTACCATACATGTCACCAAGTTTTCCAAGTCTGTGCATTGCTATGGCTCTGGCATGAGCCCGGCTGGGTTGCAGGGGTGCAGTCTTTCCCTGAGTGCGATCTTACAAAAGAGGAGGAGAATTATCCGCTTCATCCCTAAACACCAGCTTTGTCGTTGAGGCTTGCAGACGGCAGCTGCTCCCTAAATACAAGTTTGTTGAGACTTTGGGGCCACCAGTCCATAGTAGAACCTATTGTTTCCAAAATATCCCTGGAATGGAACATGTTTTTAGTTTAATAATAATTAAGCAGACTCTTGGGCTCAATACCATGTTTGAAGAAACGCTTAAGTAGTGATAACAGGTATGTGAGACCCACAACACAGCCCCGCACCCCGATGGCTTTGCCTTTGATGTAGCCATTTTCAAAGCCATGGAATCACAGAGAGCCCGACCAGGCAGAAATGGGCGTTGCTGGTCATGGATGCTTCCAGGCAGTGGATCTGATTTCTGGCCTCAGGTTCCTCTTGCACCACCTCTGGGGTTTCCTTTGGGATTCTCCAAGGCCCTTCTGTGGGCCTGCACGCCTGGGGTGGGGGACAGAACTCCAGGCTTCGCAGCATAAGTGCTGGGAGGCTTGGGGACATGAGGAGGCCACAGGATAGACATCTGCCCCCTGCCCCCAGGGCTCAGGTCCAGAAGGGACAGAACCGTGGGTCCAATCAGAACCAGGCTCCGCATCTCCTCTGCGCCTCCCTGTACAGAGGGCGGGATACAGGCTCTGGAACAGGCCCCCTGCTGTGGCTCCACTGAATCCCCATCTCTGGGTTCCTTGTCCAGCCCCCCGTCATTTCTAACAGCGGCCCCCGATCCGGGTCTTTGTAGCTCTTGAGAATTCTCAGAGGGCGCCCTGGAAGGCCTAAACTATGTCCTGCATTTCAGAACGCCTGCACAATCCCGCAGTCATCAATTAACGTGACGGATGTAGTTAATAAATACAGTGGGGTATTTTTTAATGAATGAGATTCCTGGGGAGTCAGAAGCAGATAATTAAAGGGGTCCTTGATTTTTTTTTCAAAAAAGTTAGGGACACTTGCCCGCTGATGTGGCTCAGTAGTTGAGCATTGACCTATGAACCGGGAGGTCACGGTTCAATTCCCAGTCAGGGCACATGCCCGGGTTTGCAGACTCAATCCTGGTAGGCGGCGTGCAGGAGGCAGCTGATCCATGATTCTCTCTTATCATTGATGTTTCTCTCCCTCTTCCTCTCTGAAATCAATAAATATAAATTTTTTTAAAAAGTTAGGGACACTTGTACTATAGCATACAACATGGTCTGAAGAGCTGTGGAGAACCTGTGCTTGCATGTATGTCATTGACATGGCCACGTGTATGGCCCAAATTCACAGACTATCAATAACCATTGAGCCTCCGGGTAGGAAAAGGCATGCCTTTGACTCCAGGAGCTCTCACATTTCCATAAATGGCATCCACAAAACTAAACGGAAAGAGAGGAGGAATAAAAGAAAAGCAAAGAGAGACAGAGCAAAGAAGGTTCTGGAATTATTCCACACCTACCTACTTCTCAAAGCTTTGGGACACCTGACCCAACCTGTTAATGGCCCGAGATTCAATTACAGGCCAAGGGCCCCTGGCCTGGGGCTGGAGAAGGTGCCTTCCCGGCATTGCCCAAGGGGAAGAACAGGAAACCAGCGCTCCTTTTTCAAGAAGGAAATTTGCAATCAGGGAAGTATCAGGTTCTCCCTCCACCAGGTCTCGGATTCAGTTGGCCGATTCCCAGGAGTGAGATGCATTGGGCAATGGGCCCCGGATCTGGGATGTTTGCTGATGGTTCTTGACCTGCAGCAGCCACAAACCTGATCTCTTGTCATCAGCATGTGCCCGACTCAGGGACTGCGCCTGGCTCCCAGCGCCACTGCCCCTCCTGCCTGCGGTTGGCATGGGCTCCGAGCAGATGGGCACCAGGCCACGGTGCCAGGAAAACAGGATGCGCATCGTGTCGGTAGTTTAGGGCGGCTGGCGAGGCCAGGATTCCAGCTAAGGAGTTTGGATCGTACAGTCCCATCCTCGCGGGGAATGTGGCTACTCTTTGCCTCTTTTTATTTTCCGAGCATTGATTCCTGAGTAGGGAAAAAAACACCGAACTTAAGCAGAAAATTGAAATTTAAAATAATGGATGTTTAAAACGGTAGTGTTGGGATTTAATTTTTTCAGATAATTTTTCTCAGTGCCAAAGAAAACCTTTTTATTTTGTAAAATTATTTTTTTATTGCTTTCAGAGTGGAAGGGAGAGGGAGAGAGAGAGAAACATCAATGATGAGAGAGAATCATCGATTGGCTGCCTCCTGCACGCCCCCCACCGGGGACTGAGCCTGAAACTCAGGCATGCGCCCTGACCAGGAATCGCACTGTGACCTCCTGCTTCATCTGCTCAACCACTGAGCCACTCGGCTGGGCAAGAAACCCTTTTTCAAAGGAAATAGTATTCAGAGCTTCAGTATAAAGCAAGATAATGCCTGGGAGGCGGATGGAGGGGTGTGGGTAGGAGGCAGGGATGTGTTCTCACCCTCCCTCTACAGCTTTCTGTAAGGGCACTGACCCCTTTGAAATTGAAAATGTCCCCTCAACCGTACGCATTTGTACCCTTATCCAGCATCTCTTCCCAGTGTGAATAGACGCAACAATGGGGAAGGCTGTGGGTATTACATAAAGAATTAGTTCTTGCCGGCCGGTGTGGCTCAGTGGTTGACAGTTGACCTATGAACCAGGAGGTCACGGTTCGAATCCCAGTCAGGGCACATGCCCAGGTTGCGGGCTCCGTCCCCAGTGTGGGGCATGCAGGAGGCAGCCCATCCATGATTCTCTCTCATCATTGATCTTTCTCTCTCTCCCTCTCCTTCCCTCTCTGAAATCAATAAGAATATATGTACATTTTTTTAAAAAGAATTCGTTCTTGAGCTGGGTAAGTGCTCCCAACGTGGGAGGAAGAAGGAGAAAGAGCATTGTGGTGGTCCCATTTCCCGTGAACAGGCCCAGCTCACTGTTCAGTTTTAACAACATGGAGCCGTAGTATTGGAATGAGCCCGGGGGATGCCCATCTGAAGCCAGAGGGTCATTATTAAGCGAGAGGAGGAACATGAGCTTCTATGTCAACCCAGGGCCTCCTGGGACGAGGCCTGAAGAGCCAGATGCCCTATCATAACCCTTCCCTAACTCTGGGCTCTTCTTACCAACCCTGAACAGACTACAGACCTGGGGGCCCAAAGATGCTCTCTGAGCTCAAGGGTTGCAACCAGCCCACAGATGTGCCTGCTAGATTCTCACAGTGAATGAGATATGATATCATATCATATGGTACGATGTAATGTACATGATATGATATGTATACATGATATGACATGCACAATGATATATGCACATATAAAACAATGTACACATACAAAGGAGAGAAGAATGCCATGCCCTTCCATAAGCTGGGATTTGGATGTGTTTCACTCCTTTAAAAATCTCATGAAGAAATGATGTGATTTTGGTTTCTCAAACTGAAGAAAACCTAGAATAAGTCCCAAAAGAACTAAAATGTTTGCCAGTTATAAAATCCTTCTCCTCCTCATCATCATCACCATCATACATATATGTATGTGTATACATTTATATATATGTTTGCTTTATACTATATGTATATACACTTTTTTCTATATACATCTTGCACGTCATATATATACACGCACATACATATATGTGTATACAACATGCACGTATCTCCTATATATAACAGGATATACGCATATTGCCAAACTGGCAGTTTGGCAATCTTTTAAAGTCACAGTAATATATAATTTTTAAAGCCAACCTAAAAGCACACGTGGTTTCACGATAGCTTTTATATTAGAAAAGACTTTCAATGAAAGCCCTGACCTGCCTTCATCTGTGACCCACGTATTGCTAATTTAATTGCCAGAAATGTCAATATAAATTAATAAATCATTGTTTTCTCAATTTTTATTTTATGAATTAAAGATCTGGTAAGCATTTTTGTGCACATCCATAATTATTTAATGATATCTACACAAAGGCTTTAATGATATGGGAATAGTGATAGTCATTCTAAAAGCCCACACTCAGCTGATAAAATATATATTGCTAAAAATTGTTTACTAAAAATGAATTCTTTCTGCCAGTGAATGGCTCACATGACATTTTTTCAATAACTAAAACACAGACTAGGGAAGTCTTCTGTTTTTATACTTTTGGGGGGGAAATTGCTAGTTTGTGGGATCTGATTTTTTTTCCTGTTGTTGTTGTTGTTGTAGTTTTACTAACCTAGAAATTTCATTTACTTTCTTATTCTTTTGGTGGCAATATGTACCTACTGAATCTGAAAAGACTAGTAACAACAACAATTGGAGCCGATACTACATGACAAAATTTTGTTGAAAATTGATGCTTTGGGGGGTGGAATCCAATTGCATTCATGTTCTTATGCGTTTAGCAGAAACCAAACTGCATCTCCCTGTGAAAGGATTCTCGCCCCATCCATTTATCTCTTTACTATTTCATCCTCCAGATTCCCATCATTTTCATCAATATTTGTAAAATCAAGATAAAACAAAAATCCAGTGTTTATGTATGTGGTAACTTTAAGAAGTGTTCCTTCTTATATATAACTTGCATGCAAATAATAAATAATTCAATCAGGAGACCATTTCTTTTGAAAAAGACTGGAAATTAAGAATGTTAGTGTCCTTAGCTGAAATTGGCACCTTGGTAACCTGCACTCATGACATAATTGCAATGTCAAGAACATAGCCTTCCTGTAATTTCTTTTTTCCCCTGAAAACTTAAAAAGGAAGCATTTATTTTTACAAACCCATTCACCTTTGTTTTTGTCTTAATACAAGGAAATAATACTGCAATAACCTCCTGAAATGAGAATATTTCCATATTGCAGTTCAAGATTTGGGCTCAGGGAGTGGGGTGGGGGGTGGAGAAATTAAGGCTGGTCAATGAGATTAGTGTTTCAAAAATAAAAAGAGAGAGAGAAGGAGAGAGTCCAATTAGAAGTATCCTGGGGTTATTAGTGATAACAGTGCTCATATCCAATTAAGATGAAAACCATTTTACCAGCTTAATGTGCCACCTCTGGCACTGTGGGTTTATTAGTTTTATCAGACTTGAGAACTGAATCTTGAAATGATCCGTATGCGGAGTACCAAAGAGATACCGTTAAGACTGAGAGATAATTGGGATAAAATGAGATGCCTCAAAAGTTGTTGATTAACAAGTGTTGTGGATTTTGGGGAGGGGAAGAAATCAGTCGTTCCAGACAGTGTCTGAAAGGAAAACACTTATTGGACTGCATTCTGAAGATAAGACGGTACCACGACCTTCCTTGGTGTCCAAAAAATGCAGTCATATGACATATCCGTGTAAGACAAGACAGCCTAGATTCACGTGTGCCTTCTATCCTGAAATCTCAAATGAACAGAAGCAACTGTTTGTGATGTATGGCAGGTTTCTTGTTTTCCCTTCCAGATTAAGGGCTATCATAATTAATGATTGATATTAATAATTAATAAGAAAATCTTTTCAAGATGGGCTACATTATCCATGAAACTTCTTTTCGTTCATTGAGTTTCACTCCTTTATGTTTTTAAACAGTCATTTGAACTTTTCAAAAAAAAAAAATCTTTGAATTTCTCTACCACCCATTTGAGTAGCACAGAATGATTAAAAGCAAACAAATGCCCACACAGTAAAGCTGCCCACTTAGGCGGCCATAAAATCACTGTTGCGTTGCTTCCATAGACACCTCCTTGCCTAATAAAATTCTTGTCACTCACTTCTGAAGCCGGTGGGGGAAAGCCTCCATTGTGCAGGCAGTGTTCTGGGTGCTTGTCTTCAATAAAATATTCAGTGCACGCCCAGGAATGCGTAATGGAAATAGTTGGTGAGGTGGCCTCACCGCCAGTTCTTCTGGGAAGCACACCAGCACTTCCTCTGCTAAAGTGTTAGAGCCAGCCCGGCCGGTGTGGCTCAGGGGTTGAGCATCGACCTATGAACCACGAGGTCATGGTTCCATTCCCAGTCAGGGCACATGCCTGGGTTGTGGGCTCGATCCCCAGTAGGGGGCATGCAAGAGGCAGCCAATCAATGATGCTCTCTTATCACTGATGTTTCTCTCTCTCCCTTTCCCTTCTTCTCTGAAATTGATAAAAATACATTAAAAAATAAAGTGTTAGAGCCACACATGAAAGCCTGAATCCATAATGCTAAGGAATGAACAGAAGAGCCTGGGGAACAAGTGTGGTCCAGGCTGGGGGTGAGAGGATGCTATGACCAGGTGGAGAAATATAGGCCATCTCAGCTACATCACGGGATTAATGGAATATTCCCGTTCATAGACAAATGTTAGGCTCATGAAGGTGAACCTTATTTGGGTAGTGACTTTGTGATGAAATGTCTCATCCTGTGAGACTTTCAACTGTACAACAGAGTAAACATGTTATTAGAATGGCAAAATGGATGTTTGGTTCTGCCATGTAGGAAACCAAGGGCTCTCAGTAAACCTGAAGTTGACACAGGTCACATGTGATTCTTCAAGAAAACAAAGTCGCCTTGGCTGGTGTGCTCAGTGGTTTGAGCATCATTCCAAAAGATCACCGGTTTGATTCCTGGTCAGGGCACATGCCCAGGTTGCGGGCTCCATCCCCGGTGGGGCTGTGCGGGAGGCAGCTGATTGATGTTTTGCTCTTACATTGATGTTTTTCTCTCTTTTCCTCTCCTTCTCTCTCTAAAAATCAATTTTAAAAGTCTCTTAAAAAATAAAACAAAGTAGAAATTAAATTTTTTTTAATCATGACATTTTTAAAGTGTCTGTGTGTGTGTGTGTGTGTCTGTCTGTCTGTCTGTGTCTGTGTCATATTAGATCTCTATTGTTGTATAACAATTGACCAGAAATTTAGCAGCTTAAGCAACACGTATTTATTGTCACAGACTGTGGGTTAGGACAGAGTTGAACCAAGTCTTCTGCTTCAGGATCTCTCAGGGTGTTGGCTTGGATTGGGATCTCATCTGAAGGTTCAACTGGGGAAGGAGTTACTTTCAAATCATTTATGTAGCAGTTAGTTGCCATTGTGTCCTTTCTTTTGGGGTTTTTGGACTAAAAAGCTTAGTTCCTAACTGGCTGTTGGCCAAAGGCTGCCCTCAGTTCTCTGACATGTGGGTCTTTCCATCATGGCTCCTTGCTTCCGCCAAGCCAGCAAGGAAGAGAGTTAGCTTGCAAGACAGAAATTATCATCGTAGGTAATGTAATCACAGTAGTGATATCCCAACAATCTTGCTGTATTCTCATTGGTTAAAAGTGAGTCACAGGCTCACATTCTAAGGGAGTGTAAATACCAGGAGGAAGCAATCATTAGTAGCCATTATATACAGTCTGCCTGCCGCAGTCGGTCTGTGGTTGGGGGTGTTACAATAATCTGAGTTGTGCTGGTAAAGTGTATTTCCACGGGACAGGGATTTCTGCAAAGTTGTGGGGAAAATCGTTTGTCTTTTAATCATCCTCAGTTTTCAATGATTTAATTTCTTTAGTTATAAAAATTGATCTGCTTTGGATATTCCTGTAATTTAAAAAAAAATTAAATTGGCTGGATGTTGTAAAGAATCCTCACACTGCCCCTGTGGCTTATATAATTTAATATTTAAGTGAATTTAAAACATCTTAATTGGTAGACAGCCAGTATGTACATAGTTTTACTCACCACATTATTTATGTTTTTAGGAAAACAAAATTTACCTACTAAAACATGGCTTTTGCTGCATTTCAACTTAACTTTGGCCTCACAATATAGATGTGAGCGATAGTAATCACGGGATATGCATCTTGTATTATTGGTAATAAATGGCATTTATTTGAAAAATATCTCTGTCGCCCTCTTTGAAGAACACATTCAAATGGCATGTGTAGAATCATAATCCCGCGGAAAGAGAACTGATGGAAAAAGAAATATTAAGTGATAATATTCTGGTGCCTAAAAATGCCCCATTTTTCTAACGTCCGTATAATAGTTCCATACTTGACCAATGCTTTTGTGCACCTGCAATAAAATCCATCCATAAAGGCCGTAATCAGTGGTTGATGGCAGACGGAACCCAGAACTGTCCGCTTTCCCCCAAATTGGCTTTTAATTGCCATAGTCAGCAGCTTGAATTATTGGTTAACTGCCAGGAATGTGTTGTCTCTTCTGGCAGAAAGCGCTTCTTCTCGTTGCACCTAACTTTTCTTTTAGAATATAAGAAAAGGGGCAATAACTGAATGATGTTTTAAAAGGGCTAACCAGCCCTAGCCGGTTTGGCTCAGTGGATAGAGCGTCGACCTGCGGACTGAAGGGTCCCAGGTTCGATTCCGGTCAAGGGCATGTACCTTGGTTGTGGGCACATCCCCAGTAGGGGGCGTGCAGGAGGCAGCTGATCGATGTTTCTCTCTCATCGATGTTTCTAACTCTCTATCCCTCTCCCTTCCTCTCTGTAAAAAAATCAATAACATATATTAAAAAAATAAATAAATAAATAAATAAAAGGGCTAACTAGGCCTGGCCTAAATGGCTCAGTGGTTGAGTGTGTGCCCTGGCAAGCTGGCTACCGATAGAAATACCTGAGTTTTTCTCACCTTCCCTGAGTAACCTATGAACCAGGAGGTCACAAGTTCTTTTCCGGGTCATGGCACATGCCCGGGTTGCAGGCTTGATCCCCAGTAGGGGGCGCGCAGGAGGCAGCCGATCAATGATTCTGCCTCATCATTGATGTTTCTATCTCTCTCTCCCTCACCCTTCTGCTCTGAAATCAATTAAATTAATATTAGAAATAATAATTAATAATAAAAGGGCTAACCAGAAACTGAAACATTTGTGACTAAAATGGAATTTAATGATAAGGCACAGAATGCCCAGTTTCATTCACATTAAAGAGGAAAATATTTAGGTACCTAGTAAACTTTAAAAATAACTAAGCCGCCAGCAGCACCAACTTCAAGTTGGGAAGTAATGAATCCGCAAATCATTCACGCTTAATGCGTGAATTCGGGATCGCTTCTTAACCTAAGATTCCTTGGCCCACCTTTTTTCTCTTCTTTCCTTTTGTCAAACGGATTCAATTAGTAGTTGCTGAACACTTATCCAACGCGTGTTATGCAGGGAAGGTGAAAAATACTCAGCTCCAGTCCGTAGCCTGCTTGCCAGGCCACACGCTTTCCTAAGCAATGTCAAGGCCCTCTTCCAAGCCAACACGCACTTCCTTCTCAAGGCAGAAGTCTAGGTCCTTCACCAGTGGAACATCTTGCCCTCTGGCATCTTCACATGAAGCATGTTTAGGCCCTTAGCAGACTTGCTTGGTGCCACCAGGGCGGTAGCCTTCGTCCAAATAGTGAAGGAGTAGCTATAGTTTCCAAGTGAAGGGTGTGTATAGAGCAAGTCAGCACAGTGGTGGAGTCTCCATTCATAAAGCAGCTAAGTCTTCATTCATAAAGAGGCCCAACTCCACCAGCACCTCCAAGGACCTCCTGGGTGTCAGGTACTGAAAAACCTGGAGGCAGGCCTCAGTGCTGCCTCGGGGCTTTCTGGAGAAGACACCCCAAGCAGGTGCCTGGAGGTTTAAGTTCCGGCTTCGCCACTTGCCAGCTCTGTGCCTTTCAACACATTCATGTGTTTCTTCATCGATTAAAATAAAAGCTGGGACTCATATTTCACATGAACGTGGAGAGGATTAAATAAGGGGACAACACATAAAAAGCAAGTTGTATGCCCGGCTGGCGTGGCTCAGGGGTTGAGCATCGACCTATGAACCATGAGGTCACGGTGAACCATGAGGTCACCGTTCGATTCTTGGTCGGGGCACATGCCCGGGTTGTGGGCTCGAGCCCCAGTAGGGGGCCTGCAATAGGCAGCTGATCAATGTTGTGCTCTCACATCAATGTTTCTCTCTCACTCCCTCTCTCTCTCTCAAAATCAATGAAAATATATATTTTTTTAAATTTCCAAATCATAGCAACCTTTGCCTCACTCTCTCCTAAAGAATCTTCCAAGATTTGCTACCACCCAACACATGGCCAACCACACACACCCCAATTGTGCCCGTTCACCTCCAGGCCCTGGGGGCAGGAACCCCAACTGGGGTCTCCAGAGCCCAGCCACCCAGACACCATAGGAGCCCAAAGGAGACCCTTTGAGCCAGCCCACACTGACATGTTTTCATGATTCACAGTCGATTCCCCTTGAAACACTTTTAAAAAACTCTTTCCCTGTCTTGTTTCAATTTGGGTAAAAATAAAGTTCCTTACAAACAAATATTTCTTTCCAAAAATGTATTCCCACCTTCAATAAAAGGAAAAGAAAACATTTCCTTCACAGCCTGGGATGGCCAATGTCGCCATCTTTATGTACCTAAGATATGGGCTTATATTAAGGATTTTTATAGGAATCTATTTTTATTTTTAAAACTACCTCCTTATGCAATATTTTGAAAGCAACAACAAACCGTAAATTGTATTGCCAATACCAATCAACATTCTAAACGTAGTAAAACTATGAGTTGAAGTCAGGTTTTGGGGTCTTTTTTAGATCCATTTGCTTACAAACACTGCATACTTTGTCTCGTGACTTACGGGAGATCATAAAGAATCTTTAATAAATAAATAAAGCCTGACCATCAATGTAAAACGGGATCAAATGGAGGCCACTTTCACAACTGTAGCTTGCAGCTTTGCTACAAGTTTATGGCGGGTTTTGTTTTCGTAGAATGAATATATTATGGTGGGCAGGGAGTCAAGGAAAGTCATTTATTTTATCCAAAATTCACTTATGTCAGAAATTAGAAGGACTTCCACGCTGTCACCATTGAGTTCTAGACCGATTCATCCTTTAAAATAAAAATTAAAAAAAAATCAGAAACATTCTTTCCTAGGAAAACCTATCCAGTGAGGAATTCAGTGAATGTGGGAGACTTTTCCCCCTTCCTTCTATCAGGGTATTTCGCACAGGAAAGTCTTGCTCTATTTTCCAGCAGAGTCACAGCCGTTTCTGTTTCTAACCTGGGAAGAATGTGGTTGGAGCTGAAAAGCCCCCTGTCCCATTGTTCGAGTCCCGGGCACTGATCCTTGCTTTTAACATCATAATGAGGGATACTCTTTAGTGGATTATCTTGAGAAGGGATTAACTCCTTCAGGTCTTCTAGGGGGCGAGGTGTTTTGAGCCCTAAATACACACCAATTGCCTGCTTAACTTTTCATCTTATTTTGAAAACTGCCCAGCTGGATCTCAGATTCTTTTCCATAGAGCTGGATTTTCTTAGTAGCAAAGTTGGGGTTGGGGGGTAGCAGATGCTAAATATAAGCACTGTGCCTTTAATCTCGTGGGGCCACATGCTTCAGATATTCCCCCTGAGACCGGCCAGGCACAGGGTAAGACTCAATCCGAACTTTGTTGCAAACTCTACAAACCATCTCCCAGGCCCACGATTTAAACGTGCAGAAACACTCTTAGTAGGGACTGGCCCTTTAAACTCCATGGCCCGTGTGGCCCTGCTACCGTGACTTTTAACATTATTATGGACATTCTTAAAGTCATACTCAAAGCAGAATTCAAATACCTAATAAACACACACACACACACACACACACTTGAAAAGAGGGCTAATTGCTCAGTAATTTATAATCAAGTGGTTTCTTTAAGCTTTGCTTTTTTTTATCTCAATAACCATTTATTTCTGGCTGCCTATTACATTAATACCGAAATCTTACATTTGTTTCATAATCACCTTAGCCCTGCTCTAACCTTATTTCTGTTATTAACTACCCATTGTACTCTCATATGATTTGCCAAGAAACTAGATAATTTTCAATGTGTTCTTTCTTCTCCTTTTCTGTTCATCCCAACTTTTTTCCTGAATCACTTACACCTTTCCTTTTGTTCAACCCGAAGAATATTTTCCCCGCTGAACACACTCATTTTCAAAGTGTGAGTTCAATGTAGAAAATTCCTTTTAAACGCACAATGATTTTTTTTTCTTGCAACTTCACCTTACAGGTTGATTTCTTTTGTAATCAAATAGCAACTCCCGTCACCAGTCGCTTTAAAAAAATAATGTATAAGTGAGTTATAAAATGCTCCGTTAAATATGCAAACGTTTTAAACGCATATCCAACCGCAACTAAAGGATCTTGAGAGAATGAAGTTGCCTACTTTTTTTCGGCTCCGAATCCAGGTGCGCTTCTGTGCGAACGAGATGAAATGAACTCTTATTCTTTGTTTAATATATATAATAACTGTATTCTAGAGGCCGTGCTTTACTTGTAAATAATCCTCCACATTCTTTCAGTGTAAACTCTTTAAAGAGTCATGAATTTTATTTATACTCTCTCTCGTTCTTTGAGAGTCTTTTGTTTATTTGCTGTTTCATTCTTTGAGAAATAACACTCGCCCAGGAAAATCCCCTCTCTGCTTAAGGAATTAGGCCAGAGACAAAGGCAGGGAATTCTCTAAAGCCTTGTTTTGTGCTAAGAGAAATGTTTGACATTTCTGTGGAGAGGTGTTTAGTTAGGATTCATTAGGTCTCAGGGACTCTTTTCTCTCCGCTGGCCTTTCAGATTCTGCCACTGTGGGGTTTTTTTCCCCCTGTGTTTGGTAGACTGGAGAGAATGTACCAGGACGTAATTAGGTTTCCTACATGCAAAGTGCAAAAATCCAGCGGTTTTCAATGCGGTGCCCACGTATCCCCCTCGCTCAGCAGGCCCAAACCTGAATCCCGCTTTCTCATCCCCATCTGGGTAGGAGAAAGGGCAGCTAGCAAAGCCAGGGAGAGAAAAAGCTCCCGCAGAAGTTACGTCCTGGTTGAAATAAATGCCTCCCCACAGCATCTTCAAACAGAGTCACTTGACTGTCCCTCCCACCGTCCATGCTCCGTCTAAAAACAATACATTCAAGTGTCATATCATTTTGAAGGCAAAAGAAAGTCTTACAATAGTCTCTGTTTTACAACACCTTGGTGAGCCTTCATTCCTCTCTGAGATCCTTTAAAAGCTGTCCCCCATGGTTGAGCGTCGACCTATGA
>NW_005871678.1:544419-552267 GCF_000147115.1 Myotis lucifugus | reverse complement strand
GACCAGTCGTCCCGACACGAGGTTCCATAATTTCGCTCTTGTTGAGGAAGGATGCATACACACTCTGAGATACAATTTTGTCTTCAATTCCCTCCACCAAATTTTCATCGCTCATCTACTCTAGGCAATATTATATTGCTTTCTGTCTTTGCTAATGTCGCATCTAGCAGTTCGTCGCGGGGGATGCTAGAAGGGCCAGTTAGGTGGCCCTTCCCTAGACTTAACCGAGCAATGAACAGAGAACTGTAGACTTAACCAGAGAATCAAGGCCAGTTCTTTCTCATGTGGCACCTGAGCAATGAAAGCCTGTGGCTGACCTCTGTGTCTTCTGCAAGTTCACACTTCCAGTCCCACAGACAGGGTGAGAATGTCAGGTATCCTAAGAATTTGCCATGTCTTCCCATTTAAGGGGGAGAAAAGATAGCATCCGCACGCACGGGGTTGACCAGTTGTTTCTTCCAGTTGACTGAACCAATCAGGTGTTCCAGGATTTTGTCGTCTGAATCATCCAGGCGACGTGGTCCAACCAGTAGACTTTGCAAACCAGCCTCACTTGCTCAAAAACTATGTTTATTCATCAGTAATACATGTGGAGTTTTTCCCATTTTTTATTGAAATAGATTGGACGCACAACTTTGTGTAAATGTAATGTGTACGGCATGGTAATGTAATACATATATATATTGCAATGTGACTCCAGTTGTAGCAATCATTAGCACCTCTGTGACATCTCATAATCATTTCTTTTTAGTGGTTAGGATAATTAAGTTCTGATCTCTTAGCAAGTTTGATGATTGTAATACAATATTATTCTCTAGATTCATTATTCTGTGTATTAGATCGCTAGGACTATTTACTACGTCTTGAAAGTTTGTATCCATAGACATCCATCCTATCCTCTAACTTCCCCTCCGCTGGTAGCAGCCATTTTACTCTCTGTTTATAAGAGTTTGGCTTTTTTTTAAATTCCGCATGTAAGTGATAACATACAGCATTTCTCTCTCTGTGTCTGATTTGTCCCGTTTAAGCATAATGTCCTCAAGGTCCACTCATGTTGTCTTTCTTTCTCCCCATGACTGAATCACATTCCGTCTTCTCTCTCCATTCATTCACTGATGGGCACTTAGGTTGTTTCCATATCTTGGCTAGGTTGAATAATGCTTCAATAAACGTGGAGTGCATATATCTCTTGAATATTCTGCTCAAAACAATTTAAAATTCTGATAAATTTCTCACCCAAAAGAAATAAATATGCTTTAGTACAATAATTAAATTACAAGAAGATAAAGTAATGAAATTTTAACAATAACGTCACTGCCAAAATAGAAGATTCATTTGTTAGTCTTCTATAGCTTAACTGCCCTACCTCCTTTTCCACTATGTTTTAATAATTATTTCATCACATTTTTATTGAGCCACTGTCATATGCCACATACTGTATCGTTAGGATTGTATTTCGTATTTGTTCCACGTAGCTTATGAATACAAATTTTAGGGAAAGCTGCTTAATCCATCCACTACATTCATCAAAAATGTAGACTAAATCACTCTTTTTCAAACGGTGGCTCCTAGCCTCCTATTAGGGATGCCAATTTTATGGTTTGCAGCTAGCATTTCTTTTCAAGGAGAAATAGAATATGCTAGAAAATATCAATGTACATTGAGGGTTGGAAATTAAGCATCACATTGGAAAAGTTTGTTTCACTTACACACATTTGCATCTGTGTTGCAGTGCAAACTATATCTCTTTCTGTGGGTCTCAGCTAACTTAATTTGAAAAGTACTTCCCTAGACTAAAGGCTCTTAGAGCGAAGAGTTTCTCACTCGTGTTTCTCTCTCCGATTGAGCACGTTGATGCTGCTACTGCTGGGTTATTACCTCCTAATTTGGGAGAAAGTTCATAGTCTGTTGATTCCGGATACGACTTTGAGATTTGCAAATGATGTTGTGATCGTCTTAATGTGACTGTCTATTCCTGCATCTATCAAGGCGTCATCGGCCAGTGGGATGTCTGGATGGCATAATTCAGTGACTTTTTTGTAAAGGAACAAAATCTTCCTTTGGTCTTACGCTCTTTTAGTCCTTTCCCAAGTACTTTTCATGATGTGGACATGGGCCTCGCCCCTTCGATGTTAATTATTCACTTAGATGACACTGGATATTCTTATGGGGGAAATATATTTGATGAGGAAGTCTGGGGGGTGAAAGTTCACAAACATATCTTGTGTGGTTTATACAAGGTCAATTTTGGAAAGTCCCATGGGATAGGAAACGCAAGGTCAAACCTTAGGTGTGTTGCCCCACCTCATAATTATACCCAATTCCCAAGAATCTAGACCTTTAGTTGGTTAAATATTTTGTGGAAATGAATCTTTATAGAATAGTGGCTGCCAGAGGCTGGGGGGACAGGGGAGATGGTGGTCAAATGATACAAACTTCCGGCAATAAGGTGGATAACCTCTGGTGATCTGCTGTACAGCATGGTGACTATAGTTAACAACACTGTACCATATATTACAAGTCAAGAGAGTAGATCTTTCAGAAAGGCAATTGTGTGAGCGTATGGCAGTCTCAGCGAACCTTATTATGATAATCATTTCACAATATGTATATCAAATCATCACATTGTATACCTCAGTCTTACATATATGTCAACTAGAGGCCCGGTGCATGAATTTGTGCACAGGTGGGGTCAGGCTGGTCCATCCCGATTGGGCCGGGCCAGCCGGGGGGGTGGGCCGTGGGCAGTTGGCTAGCCAACCCCGCCCCCTCATTGAACTCCCAGTCGAGGGGACAATTTGCATATTAGGCTTTTATTATATAGGATTTTACCTCAATAGCCCGACCGATGTAGCTCAGTGTTTGAGCATCAAGCCAGGAATAAGAGACCAACAGTTCAATTCCCAGTCAGGGCACATGCCTGGGTTGTGGGCTCAATCCCCAGGAGGGGGCATGCAGGAGGCAGCCGATCACTGATGCTTCTCTCTCATCGATGTTTCTATTCCTCACCCTTCCTCTTTCTCTCTCTAAATTAACAAACAAATATATAAAAATTAAAAAAATAATGATATTTCAATAAAGCAGGAAATAATTAAAAATAAACTCCTAAAGGATGTGTGTGGGGAGAAAAAAACATGAATCTGTAAATTATGTCACATCATAATTTGTGACACAGAAACAAGAAAGCGATGTAATATATGCAAACGGCAACCATTTCCCACAACATCTATCCAGCAGATTGTGTTGTCAGGCTCATGTGTGTGTTCAATGCAGAGTGGCTTTGAAGGCAGAAAACCTCCAGATTAGTCGGAATCAGAGCCAGGATGGGAGAGTATTTTGTAAATAATGAAGGAAACCGCAGTTTCAAGAGGACAGCAGCGCTAGAAACTGGGCCGTCGCCACTCCCCGGCGTTAAGACAGAGCGTTAAAGATTAAATAAAGCATAGAAATCCCCACCTCCTCCGGCTGATGAGCCAGCCCCTCCGTGGTCCGGAGATTAAAAATCAACTTTGTTTTGGCCCCTTCCTGGTGGTAAATTGCCTTGGCGCAGAATGGACTCAAGCAGTGGGCATGAAAAACATTGCCAAATTTCCAGTTCGTTTGAAACTACGTGCCTGGCTCCTGCGGAGAGAGCCTGGGCTTGTTGGGTTGGTCAACACGGAATTGGCCTCTGCCTCAACACTCATTTCTGTTTTTTTGAGAAGTCTCTGCCAGGTCCAAGCTAGAAGTCTCCCTGGATCACAAATTGTCGCATTTGAATCTATGGTTGCAGAGAAAGCCTGGCTTTGGGTTGCATAAAGGTAATCCCTTTCCCCCATCATGACTGCCGGCAACACCGCATTTGATTCCCGGTCAGGGCACATGCCCGGGGTTGTGGGCTCGATCCCCAGGAGGGGGCGTGCAGGAGGCAGGCAGAGGTGTTGTTAGATTAGAGTATGATTAGATCGATGGGGAAATACTACGGAAAGTACAATGATTTGCTCTGAAATCTTGGAGGATTACATGCTTTAAGTGGCCTACATAAGTGCCAGATTTTAAGGCTATAAATAGACAGCTATTCCCCCAAACCATAAAAATGCCCTGGTTGGTTTTTAGCATCGATTGAAACACCAGGAGAGAGCAGAAAAGCAAAGGAAAATCTCCAACATCCCACGCCCTTTTCCTTACTCTCGGTACTTTTTTTTTTAATTATTTTTTTTTAAATCCTCACCCAAGGATATTTTTCCATTGATTTTTAGAGAGAGAGGGAGAGAGAGGGAAAGACAAAGAGAAATATCGATGTGAGAGAAACACATTGATTGGTTGCCTCCTGCAAGAGACCTGACCAGGCCCCGGACCCTGGACAGGGAGGAGCCTGCATCCGAGGTACATGCCCTTGACTGGAATTGAACCTGGAACCCTTCAGTCTGCAGGCCGACGCTCTATCCACTGAGCCACACCATCTAGGATACCCCCCCTCAGTACTTTATACAACGTATTGAAATACTTGTTTCACAAGTCAACTCCCATCCCATCCTCAGTTATAAAAGAGAGACCTGGGCGAGAATAAAGATTTATTTGTATCAATTAAAAATTTCCATTACCCAGGCATTTCTCTTCACGAGCTTATGACTCATTGAATAAGACATTTTCCACATGGCGACTGTGTGGAGGGAGGGGGAACTCTTGTTATAACTTATTGTCCTTTTGCCCCGCCACCTGGTCTCACATTCATTAAATTCCAAGGAGTAGCACAAAGAATGTGCGGTGCCCGGCCAGTGTTGCTCAATGGTTGAGCACTGACCCATGAACCAAGAGGTCACCAGTTCGATTCCCGGTCAGGGCACATGCTCAGGTTGCAGGCTCAGTCCTCAGTAGGGGGCGTGCAGGAGGCAGACGATGGATGATTCTCTCTCATCATTGATGTTTCAGTCCCTCTCTCCCTCTCCCAACCTCTCTCCCAAATCAATAAAAAGATATTTTTAAAAAAATAATGTGTGGTTACCTCCATCTCCAAGACATTATAAAACAGACATGATATACAAGACAATGAAGTAAAATGCTATTTTGAACACTAACATTTATTTTGCTGTAAGAAAAAGGTTCTTCCTTCATGAAAGTCCTATGATCATGCTCTCTGCTAGGGTATAGACCAGTGGTTCTCAACCTTCTGGCCCTTTCAATACAGGTCCTCATGTTGTGACCCAACCATAAAATTATTTTCGTGGCTACTTCATACCTGTAATTTTGCTACTGTTATGAATCGTAATCTGAATATCCGATATGCAGGATGGTCTTAGGCAACCCCTGTGAAAGGGTCGTTTGACCGCCAAAGGGGTCGAGACCCACAGGTTGAGAACCGCTGGTTTAGACTTTGTCCACCTGGGAAAAATAGCCAACCATCCACCTAAAATCGTGCCCTGTGATTCTTTGCTCAAAAGGGTTCCACTCCCCCAGGCAACACCAGCCCTCCAAAACCCATCTCAGATACCCGGATGTGTCTCACCACAGCTGGGGCTCAGGGTTACAACACAGCAGCCCCAGGGGCCCTGACCTTCTGCCAGGCCTCTCTCGTTCCCTTCGGCCTCGGATGAGTTAATACCTGCGGCAGGACCGCGCATGTTCGGGTAATTCACTTACTAAGAACATCCAAAGCCTCTGGCTCTTTGACAGCCACAGAAAAAGCATGGCAATCCCGTGACCCCTGACCCTGGCTTATCAGATGACAGGTGTCATGCTGTCAAGGCCTCCTCGCTGACCAGGCGGGTAAAGGCCACATTTTATAGGTGTTTGCAGCAGTTTAAGGTTCACGCTGCCAGTCCGTGTCAACACCGGGCCATGCCGGCCGACCGGTTTGGCGAGTGGGGCCACGCACTGGAAGGAAAGCCAGGAGCAGAAATCCTTACCTAATTAAAGATCAGTTCTTTTCATTGTTTTCTCTTTTTTACTATTTTTTTTTAATCCTCACCCGAAGATATTTTTTTCATTGGTTTTTAGAAAGAGTGGAAGGGAGAGGGAGAGACAGAGAGAAACATCGATGTGAGAGAGACACACTGATTGGTTGCCTCCTGCACGCACCCCTAACAGTGCCAGGGAACCTGCAACCCAGGCATGTGCCCTTGACCGGAATCAAACCTGGGACCCTTCAGTCAACAGGCCGACGCTCTAACCATTGAGCAAAACCGGCCAGGCATACAAATTTTTTTTTAACGGAAAGCTGTTTCCTTTGTATGTTTCCCTACATGGTCACGGGTGGTGTGGTGGCAATCGCTTCAAATACTAAGTACCACAGAGGTACCAGCTACTCAACCTGACCCCAGGGGTCCCTGGAGAACATGCTTCCAACTTTCTACTAAATCTACAAACTGTGATCCTCTAGCCACAGGGACCTAAGGGAGGGACTGTCACCTCATTCAAGGGAAAAACTGAAGTGGTTGGACTAATTGTGTGGGCCACACATGCGTGAGTAGAGTACTTCATGGTGTGTGTGTGTGTGTGTGTGTGTGTGTGTGTGTGAGTACTCCATGGGTTGTGTACAAGTGTGTGCACACATCACATGCTCCCTGGCTTTATCTAAATTGCGGGCAATAGTGACAAGGTGGCCCCGTGTAATTGCTCTCTGCCTGGAGTCGGCGAGTCCGGGTTCAACAGCGAACAGAGGACACCACCTCTCTTGATCGCTGCAGCGTCTCCTGGGAAGTGCATTGAGCACTCCGCTAGATGCACAGTGAGGTCTGCTGTCCCTTCGCTGTCTTCTGGTCCCGAACTCCCGAAGGTTCTCAGAGTGTCTGCAGGAACCTTGTGTCCTGAGTAGTAACAGCACCTCACTTGTGGGAGGCGAATGCTTCCTCTTTGTAAAAAAAAATTATTTATTGGTTTTGGGGGGGAGAGGTGGGAGATAGAGAGAAACATGGAGGTGTTGTTCCACTTATTGATGCATCCATTGGTTGATTCTTGTATGTGCCCTGACCAGGGATCGAACCCGCAACCTTGGCGTATCGGGACGAGGCTCTAACCAGCTGAGCTACTGGCCAGGGTGGAGGCGAATGCTCCTGACCATTGTGGCCAGGCTGGAGCTCTGTATCTGGGCATTGTCCTTCCTCCTTCCCCCTCCCTCCTGACATACATATGTGGGTGTCCCCCTCCCCCCTGACATCACATATGTGGGCGTCCCCCCTCCTGACATCACATATGTAGGCACCCTTTCTCCTGACATCACATATGTGGGAGTCCCCCCCACCTGACATCACATATGTGGGTGTCCCCCTCCCCCCTGACATCACATATGTGGGCGTCCCCCCTCCTGACATCACATATGTAGGCACCCTTTCTCCTGACATCAGAAAACTGAAAGGCATTGAGGTTGGCAAAGAAGTAAAATCCTCCTAGAAACAAGGACTGTTTTGTCTTCTTTCACCATAGACTAGTTCTACCTATTCTAGAATTTCACATAAATGGTTACCATTCCATTTTAGACCAAATTTACAACAATAACTTACTTTTTAGACTTAACTGATTTGCTGCTCACCTTCAATTCTTATATAATACTTCAACTTCTCGACCTTTCAATTTTGAATTTTTAAAAATATATTCTTATTGATTTCAGAGAGGAAGGGAGAGGGAGAGAAAGATAGAAACATCAATGATGAGAGAGAAACATTGGCCAACTGCCTCCTAGACGCCTCCCACTGGGGACTGAGGCCGCAACCTGGGCATGCTCCACTGGCCGGGATCAGACGAAGGACGCTTCAGTCTAGCGAGGGGAGCTCTATTCACTGATCCAAACCAGCAAGAGTGCACACTTTTATGTGAATTTCTCTCCAGACAGACGCATAGCCTTCGATATACCTAGACGTTATAAGTGATACA
>NW_005871678.1:531102-544113 GCF_000147115.1 Myotis lucifugus | reverse complement strand
CACCAGTAAAACACAATTCAACTATATTTTCTAATGTTCCCGAAGGAACCAAGCACTGTAAGAAGACACTTTGCTTAGTCAACTTGGTTTTAAATTTTTTTGATGCTGGTTCTGCTTTAATAATTACTTTTACTGCCCGGCCGGCATGGCTCAGTGGTAGAGCGTTGACCTATGAACCAGGAGGTCACGGCTCAATTCCTGCTCAGGGCACATGCCTGGGTTGTGGCTCGATCCCCAGTGTAAGGCGTGCAGGAGGCAGCCAATCCATGATTCTCTCTCATCATTGATGTTTCTATCTCTCCCTCTCCTTCCTCTCTGAAAGCAATTAAAATATATTTTAAAAATAGTAATAATTACTTTGACTTACCTACCTGATTTTTTTCTTCTTAAGTTGAAAAGCCCAGGAGGTTGTTTTGAGATGCGGCATTGCCAGTGGTGAATTTCCCACAAAGAAATATGAAAATCCAACTTTAGGAGCTCGGTGGAGTATGCATTACTGCTGCATTCGGGTAGAGCAGAAAGTATCAAAATGACTCGAATTGGAATCTCAGTCTTGCCATTGACTTTATGTTATCGGCCCTCTTTGAGCCTCAATCTTTTCATCTGTAAAATGAGAGCAAAGTCTATTTTATAAAGTTGTTACATAGGACAGATGGGTTGATCATCGTAGTAGCCACCATGGATTGAGCTCTCATGATCTCAGATGGCTCTCGAAATAGCCCTGGGGAGAAGGTAATAATGCCCCTATTTTTTCTGGCAAGAAAATGAAGATGCGGAGGGGTTCAGAACTTGTTCGAGCAATTAGCGGCCAAGGTGAAACTCAAACCCATCCTGTGATTCTAACATCTGTGTTCTGTTTGCCACTGCAAGATGGAAGTTCACTGATGTTAGTTCATTTCTCCACATTGTTGCAAAGCAGTGGTTCTCACAGTGTGGGCCCCAGGCCGGCAGCAGCGCCGCCTGGGAGCCTGGGAGAAATGGACGTTCTCAGGCATCACCCCAGACCTACTCGGAAGCATTAAACGAGGGGCCCAGCAGTTTCCCTAACCAGACCCTCACGTGACTGTGATACTTGCTCCTTCATCCTCTACTATCTGATTCATATATGTATGTGTGTGTGTGTATACACACACACACACATACATATTGATTTCAGAGAGAAAGGGAGAGGGACAGAGAAATAGAAACATCAATGATGAGAGAGAATCACTGATCAGCTGCCTCCGGCACACCCTCCACCGGGGATCCAGCCCGCAACCTGGGCATGTGCCTTTGACCAGAATCGAACCCGGGACCCTTCAGTCCACAGGCCGGCACTCTATCCACTGAGCCAAAGCAACCAGGGCTACTACCTGATTCTTGTTGGATTTTTCTTTTAAGAGTTGATTTATTTCTGATTATGAAATTCACTAGAGGCCCAATGCACGAAATTCGTGCAAGGGGCTCGGCCTCCCGCTGCTGCAGATTCGTCCGGAAGGTCATCTGGTCTAATTAGCATATTATGCTTTTATTATTATAGATACTTCTCAACTCACAATCTAGAAATTTAGTGAAGTGTAAGGATGATAACAGAAATCAGTTCATTAGAGCATGTTAACATTCTAAGGCAAATCATTTGCAAGTGTGTGTAACTGTGCTTGTATGTGATAGATAGATAGGTAGATAGATAGATATAATGGATAGATAGATAATAGATTGATGGATAGATAGATGGGTAGATAGATAGATCTGTGGATGGATAGATAGGTAGATGATAGGTTGATAAATGAGAGAGAGATAGAAAGAGATTAAACCTTAATAAAACTGTCATCTTTTTCATTTCACTGAACCTAGTGGGCACTTTTCCAAAAATTTTTTGAAAACACAACTCTGATAAGTATGATATTCTAGGCCCTGGATACTCTGCAGATGACTTGGTGCTCTGGTAGCCATCCTTCTACACCATGACTTGTCCACAAGTCTAAGTTTCTAATCATCTCCATAGGCCCATTCTTGCAAGTAGAATTAAGGACCAAAGAATATAAATATGTTAGGGACCATGTAATATACCATGAGACCGGCCTCAAGGAGGTTACCCTCTTTATGCCTCAATCTTTTCATCTGTAAAATGGGAGCAAAGTCTGTCTTATAGTCATTACTTAGGACAAATGGGTTGATTATCATAGTAGCCGCCATTTATTGAGCACTCGTGATCTCATATAGCTCTCAAAACAGCCGGGGGAAGGTAAAGGGGGAAAAAAAAGGAGACATATGTACTACTCTTTGTAATACTTTAAGCAATAAAACAAAATTAAAAAAATAAAATAAAATAAAATAAACAGCCCTGGGGACGAGGTGATAATGCCCGCTGGGCCATTATCATCAGTTTATGAACGAATCAATCTTCAATCAGTTTATGAAGGTATCAATCTATGTTACCTTAGCTTCACCAGCGTTATGTATCATCATTTAATATATCTCGATTTATGCTCTTTATAACAATAGAGTACTGTTGGGACTGATATAACCCAACCTTTTAGACTGCATTGCCTTTTAACATAACCTGACAGCGACTTCTCTGACATTCTCAGAACAGAACTAATCCCCAAAAAACCACATTTCTGATTCAGCCATTGTCAGGGCCTGGGCACCAACCCATGCTGTCAGTAGCTGCCAATAAATGTCCCAAAGTATGAGAAACTGCGGAGTGAAGTGTCTCGGAGACCAAACGAACACGCCATGGGAACCAGAAGATGACAAATAAATGTGGCCTCTGCACCCAGAGCAAATTCATTCATTCATTCACTCATTTCACTAATATGCAGGGTGATAAATTAGCAATCACCTCCAGAAAGGGTGAACAGAAACATTGGGTGCAGACAAGATCTTCGTAATGCATGAGAGGTTAAGAATGATCGCGTCTGATGGTAATTGGGGGAATTCTCTGTGGGGTAGGTGCCCTCTGGGCAAATGAGTCCCCAGCTAATTTCAGGGCCTGGTGAGTGAGCAGGGTGCTCTCTAAGGACCAGTTTCCCTCTCATGAATCAGTTCTGTGCCCTATGATGCCAGGTTTCAAATTGCTTTCGTGTATGATGGCTTTCTTCAAAAATTAAATTCAGACCGAGGTCAAGTATACCCGCTTTGTTTTTCACTGAAAATTAGTTTACAAAGCAGGATATTTATTAGGACTTCTCTCTGGGTTATCCTGAGAAACTGTTCATAATACCCACCTTGCCTCATAACGTCACCTCCTCTGGGAAGTCCTCCCAGCCACTTCCAGGCCGAATCAGTCTCGGTTTTCTCTGTGTTTCTACAGTTCTTTGTGTCTGCCTCTGTTATGGCACTTGGCGTGTTGAGTTGGGATAAACTGGTGCCGTGGTCTCCCCAAATGACCTGAAGCTGAAGATCATGGTTCTACTCATCCCTGTCCTCAGTACTTGCTTGTGGAGTAAATGGATTGATGGACAGGTGCAAGAGTGGCTATGATGTATGGGCACGCTGAGTCCATTCGGCTTGGCAACCCTCTAAGCCCCTGGTCGGCAAACTGCGGCTCGTGAGCCACATGCGGCTCTTTGGCCCCTTGAGTGTGGCTCTTCCTAAGCCTTAGGCGTACCCTAATTAAGTTAATAACAATGTATCTACCTGTATAGTTTAAGTTTTAAAAATGTGGCTCTCAAAAGAAATTTCAGTCGTTGTACTGTTGATATTTGGCTCTGTTGACTAATGAGTTTGCCGACCACTGCTCTAAGCCATACAAAGTCAAGGACGTGAACTAAGATGATGATGGTGGGAAATAAGGGGTGTCAGGCTCTTCCATGCTACCAAAGACAGTGGAAGTTTATTTTAAGAAAATATAGAGAAGTAGCCCAGCTGGTGTGGTTGAGCACCAACCTATGAACCAGGAGGTCACGGTTCGATTCCCGGTCAAGGCAGATGCCTGGGTTTCTGGCTCAATCCCCAGTTTGGGGCATGCAGGAGGCAGCCGATCCATGATTCTCTCTCATCATTGATGTCTCCCTCTCTCTCTCTCCCTCCCCCTTCCTCTCTGAAATCAATAAAAATATTTTTTTTTAAATACAGAGAAGTAAGGAGAATAGGTTTGTAGAGACTACCCGGTATCCTGTCGCTGGGCACCTAGGCAATATCAATCCACACTGTCTTTCTTACCAACTGATCTCTCATTCATTGGAGCAGAACTGTGTCCAGATGCTGGAAACTGCATTTCTCTGCCTCCCTTGTTGTCGATCCGTTGGCCATGCATGTTGGCTCAATAGGCCCAAACAAAGAGTGTTGGGGGCCGCTTTCAGGAAAGCTGCCTCAGTGGGCAGGAGCCCCTTAATCCTGTAATTTTCCTCCTTCCTGTCTGGGATGCAGAGGTCATGGCGGCAGCTCCGACATTTATCTTGAGAACATGAGAAGGGCCATCACAGTGTCACACAGACCTGACATCTTCTAACTGTGACCGACCTCTGAGATAAAAGTGACAGGGCTTACAAATAAACTTGGGGAGGTGCTAGGATCTGGAGGTCAAACAAGCGTGTAGAGACAAAGATAAAACCTGAAGTCTTCAGGCTTTAACACCAAGAGTCGTTTATATTCATGTGCAAACAGAATTGCCAAAACCCAAAGGAAGGCATGGCGGATCTGGCTCCCGGGGGAAATGGATGCGTTCTGACGTTCTATACTGAGTTTGAGGAAATGCAGGTAAAGAAAACAAGTTTAGGAGCAAAGCGATGGTGGTGCAGCCCTTGGGGTGGATGGAGGAGATAGCTGGGGTGGCAGGAATGAATGGGTCACCCACAGACCGAGCCTTGGCCAAAGAGAAGATGATAAAGGGCAGAATCCCGAGCTGGCCCTTTGTAGCCACTGGAAAGAAGTCATCAGAATTGAGAAGAAAAGAATAATCGAAGGCTATGGAGGCGTTTCTAAGAAGGTAGTCATTGAGGCAAAATGGCAAAGGGTCCTTCACACATTGTCCTTGGATGTGGCCCTTGGAAAGCCAGAGTGTCTCTAAAAATGCAGCTTCCATACTTGGAGTGGAGAGAGCGAGGGATTCCGAATCCTTGAAGGAGAAGTCAAAGAGCGAGAACATACCACGTGACCATTACCTTAAAGGGGCAGCAGGCTAACATCTCTCCAGAGATGTGTAGATTAAAAACACAATTTTTTTTTCATTGGATAAAACTGTGACCTTTAAATATTGAATCAAGCCCTAACTGGTTTGGCTCAGTGGATAGAGCGTCGACCGGTAGACTGAAGGGTCCCGGGTTCGATTCCGGTCAAGGGCATATACCTTGGTTGCGGGCACATCCCCAGTGGGGAGTGTGCAGGAGGCAGCTGATCGATGTTTCTCTCTCATCGATGTTTCTAACTCTCTGTCTCTCTCCCTTCCTCTCTGTAAAAAATCAATAAAATATATTTTAAAAAATATTGAATAAAATCGAACATTCACTAAATTCCTATATTTAATGGGTATAGGAAATACCAAGTAAAGAACCTACCAGTCCAATTTGGGGCCAGCCAGGCTTCCGTAGTGAGTATTTGTCTTGAAGACCACAAGCATCCCCTGGGAATTCTCAATACAGAAATAACTTGCAGAAACAATATACTATTTTGGAATTAAGAGGCCACGAGATAAATGTTTTAACCCCACCACAATTTTATTATGGCCTTTGGATATATTTATACTTTTTCATCTTTGTCTCTTTCCTGATGAAAATTAGATGCTAAACATTGCCAGGATCAGCATTGCTTCGTACTTGACAATGGCTCAGCAAGTCTTTTTCACTCCCTCCCTCACATCCTTACATTTAGCCCAGCCCGTATTTTGGGTCTGACCAAGTAAGTTATGGAAATACTGCTAACCCACACTCGAAGCACCCCCTACTAAGTCAACGCACGCAGTAGGATTCTGTAGAGTGTGTAACTGTATGGGAGAAGGGCCCAGAGTCACAAAGGTGTCTGCAGAATTTCACTTGTCTGTATTTGGACTGGCTCCTGGAATTATGAGCATATAACATCATCATCATCATCACTATCACTTTATACATTTATTAGTGGTCACTCATTTTTCTAGCATTGACAATGTGCCAAATGTTAGATAGATAGATGGATAGATAGATAGATATTTAGATATTTAGATATAGATATTTAGATAGATAGGTGGATAGGTAGATTGATAGATATTTAGATAGATAGATAGATAGATAGATAGATAGATAGATAGGATAGATATTTAGATAGATAGATAGATAGATAGATAGATAGATAGATAGATGATAGATAGATGATAGATAGATGATAGATAGATAGATAGATAGATAGATAGATAGATAGATAGGAAGATAGATAGATAGATAGATAGGAAGATAGATAGATAGATAGATAGATAGATAGATAGATAGGATAGATATTTAGATAGATAGATAGATAGATAGATAGATAGATAGATAGATAGATAGATTGATTATAGATAAGAAGACAGATAATTTCATTTACTTCTCCCAACAGCACTATCCCTATTTCACAGATGATAAAAGCGATGGTCAAAGATATTTTGTTACCTTGTTCGGATCACAGAGCTAGAAAACAGATAAATAAGGATTTGTACCCAGATGTATTTGATCAGAAAGTTCAAACCTTCCTAGGTAGGCCCAGGCTGGGTAGCTCAGTTAGTTAGAGCATCGTCTCTATACACCAAGTTGCGGGTTCAATCCCCAGTCAGGGCACATACAAGAATCAACCAATGAGTGCATCAATACGTGGAACAATAAATTGATGTTCCTCTCTCTCTCTCTCTCCAAAAAAAAAATTAATAAAAAATAAAAGTTTAAATAAATAAAAAAGGAAGTTCAAACTTCCAATAGCTGTGAATCCCTAACTTAGAAAACTTCGTGGACACTATAATTGTCAAAGGATTTTGAAAATATTTTGCTCCTCACAATGACCTACTTAAAATGGACGTCATTATTTTTTCATTATTCTTAGGAATCTTACCCACGAAAAACAGACTCACAAATGCACCCTCGTCACTCAGCTAGCATCGAAGCCCAGATGTCCTGTTCCAAACCCCAGTCTGTTTGCCTTTATATCACTTAACACTGGGACATAAAGCATGTTGGTCAAATCTGGCCTCTGCTATAGTGACCATATACACGTATGACAGCCCTTTAGATCAGTGGTTCTCAACCTTCTGGCCCTTTAAATACAGTTCCTCATGTTGTGACCCAACCATCAAATTATTTTCGTGGCTACTTCATCACTGTCATGTTGCTGCTGTGATGAATCATCATGTAAATATCTGATATGCAGGATGGTCTTAGGCGACCCCTGTGAAAGGGTCGTTCGACCGCCAAAGGGGTCGCGACCCACAGGTTGAGAACCGCTGCTTTAGATGGAGTAGAGTTTTGTTTTGTTTTGCTTTTAATTATCAATTAAAAAAAAAATGTTCTTCAATGGTTTCTAAAATCCATTAGCGATGGATCCGCCAGATGGTTTGGCACCCGGCTCTGGGGTCATTTTTAGAACCCGAGGCAGAGCAGCCATGTTTAGTTTACTATTTTGAGGTCCTGAAATGTGGGGCGGGGTTTGCTCCATTTGGTCCGCAGCCAGGAGCGGAGGCAGAAGGGCTCCAATGCCAACCGAAAGGGTGTGCTCGCAGCGCTTCTGGCTGGGGCCGTTCGCAACTTCCGGAGCAAGGCTGTTCTGCGAGTTTCCCTCCCAAACCTTCAAAGCAAGATGCTTGGCAAGAAAGGTTTTTAATAGTTATCTGAAACAAATTCTTTTTTAAAATATATATATATATATATATATATATATATATATATATATATATATATATTATTGATTTCAGAAAGGAAGGAAGAGGAAGAGGGAGAGAGAGAGAGAAACATCAATGATGAAAGAGAATCATCGACCAGCTGCCTCCTGCACACCCCACACTGGGGATCGAGCCCGAAACCTGGGCCTGCGCCCTGACTGGGAATCAAACTGTGACCTCCCGGCTCATAGGTCGATGCCCAACCACTGGGCCATGCCAGCCGGGCCTGAAGCAAATTCTTACTGTGAACTCTGCCCAGGTTGACTGTGAAATTTACAAACCTGTCCATCCCGAGACCATATATGTGTGTCACCGTCCACTCATGTTTATATGAGTAAGTGATGCTCTTTTTAAAAAATATATATTTTTATTGATTTTCAGAGAGGAAAGGAGAGGGAGAGAGAGAGAAGCATCAATGATGAGAGAGAATCGATTGGTTGCCTCCTGCACACTCCCTACTGGAGATCAAGCCTGCAACCTGGGTATGTGCCTTTGACTGGAATCGAACCTGGGACCCTTCAGTCCCCAGGCCAATGCCCTATCTACTGAGCCAAACCAGTGAGGGCAGTAAATGATTGTTTTACAAACACACCTCCACCAGAGAGATTCATTTGGCCACTTTCACTTTTCACTCCCACGTGGACATATTCGAATCCAAATATTCCACTTGAACTAAGAGTACATACCAGGCAAATGACATTGCCAAATAACCTACCAATTTGTATTGTTTCCCCCAAACCTCTTAAATTGTTGGCGTAAAGGAAATAGTCCTGTCTCTCCTCCAACACCCATTTTTTAAATCTTTTTTTCAGTGCACCTATATAAATTTCTACCAAGTTTATTTTTGACTCTTGGATTAATTTAGCCCTAATCATAACTTGCACTTCTAATTTTATCCCATCCCACAGGTTTCAAGGGTGAGGTATGATCTCGCAAAATGTAGCTAGCTTTCCTTTATTTAACAACCGTGCACGATGAATTTCTACTGTTTAGCTATTAATTTTATTTCTAAATTGATGGCTTCGTTCCTTTCTGCATTGTTTGTGTCCTGTCTTGGTAAGCGCAGGCATTCAAGGAAAAACTATAATGGTTCAATAGAATGGTTTCTTTTCTTTTAAAAAAAAAATATATATATATATTATATTATATTATATTATATTATTGATTTTAGGGAGAGAGGAAGAGAGGGATAGGACATCAATGATGAGAGAGAAACATTGATCGGCTGCCTCCTGCTCATCCCCTACTCGGGATCAAGACTGCAACCCAGGCATGTGCCCTGACCAGGAATGGAACCAGTGACCTCTTGGTTCATGGCTCAGTGCTCAACCATTGAGCCACACCCTCCAGACAGTAGAGCGGTTTCTCATATGAGAGTTCACATCAGTGAGTAGCTCAGAAAAAGAGCAGGTGTTCTTCAGGATGATCTTAGACCAAAGCACACAGTCAATTCCCAGAGGGAGGGTATAGAACTTGAGAACATTAGTTAGCGGTCATAAAGAGGAATGACCCTGAAAGCATGTTCTGTTGAGCATCAGTTACTAATTGCCCCTTGAAAAGGGATCTGGTGGTTAAAGCACTTTGAGAAGCCAGTTCTTTCACTTCTGGTCCTTTCAGAAGCTTTCATGAGCGAAGGTCCCAGGTACAGTTTCGAAGGAGGCATAGTGTACGGCTGGCAAATATGATTGACCGGGGCGGGGGGGGGGGGTGTTCCCACCGAGCATCTCACGGACCTCTGCTCCCACTTTGGGGAGTTCTGACCCAAAACAAAGTGAACCTCTTTCAATCACGGTGCTGGTGTGATCCTCACAACCCTCTCATTGGATAGGAAATGTACCCCTAGTTTGCAGATGAGGATACAGTATGAGACTTACTGAGCCATAGCCCAGCAGTGTGTCCAGGGGGTTGGGGGCCTGTGTGAAACTCTACAGATCGTTCTGTTGTTCAGCTGGGGCTGAGAACCAATGGAGAAGCTATCCCCCGGGCCCACACGTTTATTTGTATTTATTTACTTTAAATATATTTTTTATTGATTTCAGTCAGAGAAGAAGGGAGAGAGAGATGGAAACATCCACGATGATGAGCGAATCATTGATCGGGGATCCCGCAACCCGAGGTCATGTGCCCTGACCGGGAATCGAACCTCGACCTCCTGATTCATAGGTTGACGCTCAACCACTGAGCCACGCTGGCCGGGCCACACATTTATTTTTAATTTTATTTTTTATTACAGTTTGCATGCGACATTCCTTTGGATTCGTTCCAGGTGTGCAACACAGCACTTAGACCACTGGTTCTCAACCTGTGGGTCGCGACCCCTTTGGCAGTCCAGCGACCCTTTCACAGGGGTCACCTAAGATCATCCTGCATATCAGATATTTACATGACGGTTCATAACAGTAGCAACATTACAGTTACGAAGTAGCAACGAAAATAATCTTATGGTTGGGTCACAACATGAGGAACTGTATTTAAAGGGCCAGAAGGTTGAGAACCACTGACTTAGACAGTCATCTGCTTTCCAAAGTGTCCCCCCACCCCCAATATGTGAGGTGCCCACCTGGCCCCGTACGTAGTTCCGCAAACGAGCTGAGACTTCGGATTCTATCTCCTGGGTGTCTCCAGGGACATGTCCGGAAACTGTCAGAAGGTACACACTGGCTGACAGGCGCCCTTTCCCCGTCAGGGTTCAAGGTGGAACAGTGACCCCTAAGATAACCAGGTAAACAGCCAAGATGCTTTAGAAATAGGAGTCAATACATTACATTACACATTGACTTCTTGCGCAACCACCTGGAGACAGCCGTCCACGGCATCGTCACCCAGGAATGCTCGCCCCCCTTATCACACGGAGCTCCCCAGCACGCCGCGTGGATTCTGAATGTTTGCCAACTTGTCCTTAAAAATCTAAATTCAGCTACGTTCTCAAAGGTGGAATAAGTCCCTTTCTTTGGCCTGTGCACAACCCCTGCAGGCTTTCCCTTTGCACATGCAACAGGGACTTCTCCCGATCTGCTTGTCTGCCCTTCATTCTGACGGGGAGTGTTCCGGTTCAAGTCCCATTTCTGCAATAAAACTGTTGGGTTTTTGTTGTGTGGTGTTTTTTTTTTAATTGTCAGCAATGATTAACCCCTTTGCTTCTGCTTCCTCTGGTGACAGATAGGAATTGGGCAGATTCCCCAGTTAAACGCTGACTTTGTCAAATTAAAATGCCTCAAACTCGAATTGATGGGGGTTGGGGATGCGTTTCATTTCCTCTGAGGCGGTTGGTTGTTCTATTCTGTAGACATTTTCCTTTTTTCATTCATCTCTTTAGACCTTGTATGTTTTGCTGGTGCCTCTGTTAAGAAGGAAAATCTAGCCCAGCTGGTGTGGCTCAGTGGCTGAGCATTGACCTATGAACCAGGAGGTCAGGGTTCGATTCCCGGTCAGGGCACATGCCCGGGTTGTGGGCTCAATTCCCAGTGTGGGGCGTGCAGGAGGCAGCGGATAGATGATGTTTCTCTCTATCCTTTCCTCTCTCTCTCAAATTAATAAAAACATATTTAATTTTTTTTAAAAAAGGAAGGAAAATCTATGAGATCACCCCTCACGTAGACCCACTCAGCAGATGAATGCATTTCTCAGGTATTCCTTGAGCTCCGGAACAGAACAGGCAAACAGGTAAACCTTAGAAAAATGTATCCCTTTGTTCTAAAATGAGCTAAGAAAATTACTTAGCAAAAAAAAAGGAAGCAAGGAGAATTCAAAGAGGAATTGTGCGATGAATGTATTTACAGGTCACAGGCCTATTTTAGGGTACAATGTGCATATTTTGGTAATGCATACTATCCACTCAGTGGAGCCTAATGGCTCTTTGAAAGCCATTAAGGCGCCCTGAGTAAACACACCTCGTGGGTATGTGTGCTAATTTGAAAAACGCACTATTTTATTTATAATTCGCCCCTTCAAGTCAGAACCCCATGGCCCACTATTTGGATTGGGCGGTTGTCGAGGGAGGGGGCCGAAGCTTCGGGCCACTGGGGAAGTCTGGTTACGTGCCTCTGTACATGGTACATGCATTCCTAAGGGTTACTCACATTGTCTAAGAGTTGCAAGCAGTTCCTGGTGGGAAGGAGCTAAGAATACCCACAAGAGTTCAGAAAACCCCTTTGTGGCATCATAAATTGGGGGGAGGGACCTTTAGCACAATTGGGGGGCTGAAATGAAGGGTTACCACATGAAGTGGTTTCTAATTAAGCCAATTAAAATGGCTTTTTAAAAATGAGAGATTATGTGTCAAATCTAGCCCTTCTATCACAGGGGAGCAAGAAGTCTGGACATGCCCGGCCCGCATGGCTCAGTGGTTGAGCATTGACCTCTGAACCAGGAGGTCACGGTTCAATTCCTGGTCAGGGCACATGCCCGGGTTGCGGGCTTGATCCCCAGTAGGGGGCGTGCAGGTGGCAGCCAATCCATGATTCTCTCTCATCATGGATGTTTCTATCTCTCTCCTTCTCCCTTCCTCTCTGAAATCAATAATATATATATTTAAAAACAAATAAAAATGACTGTCCTCAGTCCCATAGCTACAAGAGGCTCAGACAGCTAAGCTGGTCCGCAATTCTCCATGGCAGGCTTTCTCCACGCACAGAAGAAACGGTAAATGCAGCTCATATCAACAACACTCCCCTGTGGTATCAAACTCCCACAGTTGGGCCCATCTCTTAAGGAACTCACAGTCCGTTAATATACACCTTTTCTATATTGCTTCATTGCGTGTCTAAGATTGAACCTTAAACCCCATTCATATCTACATATTCCCTAATCTCCGAAGACAGCACCACCTCGGGTACCAAAGCTTCAAAGCTGGGAGTCTGCCTGACCAGCTTGGCTCAGTGGTTGAGCATCAACCTATGAACCATGAGGCCACGGTTCGATTCCCAGTCAGGGCCCTTGCCAGGGTTGCAGGTTCGATCCCCAGTGTGGGACGTGCAGGAGGCAGCTGGTCAATAATTCTCTCTCATCATTGATGTTTCTCTCTCTCTCTCTCTCTTCCTTCTTCTCTGAAATCAATACAAATATATATTTTTTTAAAAGGCGATGAGTCACCCTAGACCCGTGGTTGGCAAACTGCGGCTCTCGAGCCATATACGACTCTTTGGCCCCTTGAGTGTGGCTCTTCCACAAAATACCACATCGGGCGCGCACGTACAGTGCATTTGAACTTCGTG
>NW_005871678.1:528244-529531 GCF_000147115.1 Myotis lucifugus | reverse complement strand
TTAGTACGTGTGAACTTCCCAATTCTCGCTGACAGAGTTCTATTTCAATGGGTTTCATTATTTCCAATAGCTTGTGCTGGATTTTCTTCGACAAAATAAACAAAGAGTCCAAATAAAGATGTAAAAACCCTTAGCTGTGAGCATCGCTCACCCTTGTAAAGGCTGTTGAGCATGGCCTGTGGCTCAGAGAAAGTCCAGATGAATTCTCTTTTCCCTTCTCCCTCCTCCAGCCGAGCACAGCTTGGCAATTCTCCTTCATTAACTACCCGTTGTGTCTTTTGCCAAGCCCATCTCATTTTAAAATATCATTTTTTATGAAGGGTAATGTTACATGGGAGAAAACTGTAAAAAATTAATAGATATAGAGTTGGTATAAAGAAAACACATTATTTGGATAGCTTTATTGTTTTTTGTCCATTACACGTTTACAGGTTTTGTTGGTTATATGGATGTGTTTTATAGATGGCCCCATTCAGAACGAACGACTTTAACACTTTGATCATTCAGAAATTTCAATCAGCACTCCACTTGCTCGTCCCCGGGAAGAATTCTTTTCTAAAAGGTATACCTGGGGACAACAATTAAGGCTTGGCTAGAACAAGACTGCGCACAAAGACCACAAGGGGGTGCACCAAGAAAGCATAAAAGATGCGGAGACAAAAAAACATGACAGAAATGGAGGATATGGAGCTAAGAATCGCAATTTTGAGGGCTTGCTATAAACTTGAGCAGAGCCTCACGAAAACTAATGAGACCCTCGATGCTACGATAAAGAAATTAGAAAGTAAGCATACACGGACTGAAATAAAAAATATTATACCCAATAGCAGACCAGAGGAGCACAAGAATCAAACCAAAGATTCGACAAAAAACACCCAACTGGAAAAGCAAAATGAAAAAAGAATCCGAAAGTGTGAAGATAGTGTAAGGAGCCTCTGGGACAGCTTCAAGCGCACTAATATCAGAATAATAGGGGTTCCAGAAGATGAGAGACAGCAAGATATTGAAAACCTATTTGAAGAAATAATGGCAGAAAACTTCCCCCACCTGGTGAAAGAAATGGACTTACAGGTCCAAGAAGCGAAGAGAACCCCAAACAAAAGGAATCCAAAGAGGACCACACCAAGACACATCATCATTAAAATGCCAAGAGCAAAAGACAAAGAGAGAATCTTAAAAGCAGCAAGAAAAGAGACTCAATTACCTACAAGGGAATACCCATACGACTGTCAGCTGATTTCTCAACAGAAACTTTGCAGGCCAGAAGGGAATGGCAAGAAATATTCA
>NW_005871678.1:480904-527447 GCF_000147115.1 Myotis lucifugus | reverse complement strand
GGATGGATGGATGGATGGATGGATGGATGGATAGATAGATAGATAGATAGATAGATAGATAGATAGATAGATAATTGATAGATATAGATGAATGGATAGATATGATAGGTAGATAGATAGATAATGGATGAGAGAGAGAAACATTGATCAGTTGCCTTCCATACACTTCCTGACTTGACTGGGGATCAAACCAGGTATGTTTTCTGACTGGGAGCCGAACCTGCACCTCTCAGTGCCTCGGACAGCGCTCCACCAGCTGAGCCCTCCGGCTGGGACTGACTGTGAGTTTAGCTCAATGGTCCATCACAGTCTAGAGGTTATTGTCGAGCGCCTCCATCCCATTTTTGTCTCTGTGACTTACCAATATTGAAAGTTAAGGATCTCAGTAATTTCTTCTTGTAACCTTATGCAAGTGGCCCATTGCACTATAATATGTCACAGGGTAGCTTCTTGGACATGACCTATCCTCTCTCACCACAGTGACCTCCCACCTTTACTGTAGTCCTGTCAGTCCTCAGGTGACACCTGCTTAGCCTGCCACCAACAGCTCAGCGTGTGCCATACCCAGCAGATGGCTTGAGGCCTGACCTGTTAATGGCAGTGATTACTTTATGAATAGTGACAGCTGATCAGGGACATCATAAAACAACGTGGCTGCCATCCTGGGAAAGGTGCTAAAGAGGGGTGACATGCTTAGTGAGGGCTACCCCTCTCTCTTGAACCTCATCATCCATTCCAAAGGGGACCCCAGACCAGCCAGGCAGTGGCAGGTTCAGACACAGAGGCAAGAACTAGACCAGCACGAAGATGTCCCTTGGATGTAATTGGAGCCAGGGAAGGGGCCCAGCTTCTAATGTCCCTGTTAATGTGTCTTCCCAACCTCTCTCCTCGGTTTCCAGCCTTCGAGCTGTGGTCCGACACTCTCCACTCCTTCCACGTATCCCCGCCTTGAGCCAGGGTGGGGAAATCCACTATGGTGTCTAGTGAAATTGCCTTTCTGGTTTTCATCTTTGACTCATGCCTCTAGGGCAAGATTGTGTGAAGGGATTGAGCTAGGTTTCTGATAAAGGTTATTCACCATTCCACACACTGGACCAAGGGACATAAAGCCAGCAGGGCCCACCCTTATCTGCAAGGGCACTGGAGTATTAGAAAGGCATGGGCATAAACAGTCCATTATAATCCAGGGTGAGGAGCGTCTGTGTTGAATATAAAACTGGAGTATGACCAAATAAACTTATAATATATATACAGCATATATATAGCTTATAGCAATACAAATTTATATAAAATTACCTAACAAAATAAGCATTCAAATTTTGGATGAGTTTATTTAATCCTCATGACTTATCCTAGATTATCAGCATGCTTTTTCAAAAATTTGGAGATAATGGAGATATGTACTATGCAAAAGAACAGGAGGTCCTCCATTGTATGTCTGTGTGTGTGTGTGTGTGTGTGTATTTTAAATTGATTTTAGAGAGCAAGGAAAGGAGAGGGAGAGAAAGAGAGAAACATTGATCGGCTGCCTCCTGCATGCTCCCTACTGGGGATTGAGCCTGCAATCCAGGCCTGTGCCCTGACCCAGAATCGAACTGGCGACCCCTTGGTTCATGGGTTGGCACTCAACCACTGAGCCACACCAGCCAGACTGCACATCTGTTCTTTTGAGGCATCCCGCGCATTTTGCGCTTACCTTGTTACCAAACACATAATCTAGTAACCTAAAATAAAAAGCACTGTATACAGAAACACTTCTACTTCCTTTGATGAGGAGAGGTGAAGAGAAACATTGGAATCGATTTAAAGGCAGAGCTGAATAAATGGGGTGTCCTCTCCATTTACGTTTCGCTGAGCTCACAACCCATAGGCCTTAAAGGGCCAGCTCTGGACGTGTGATCTGCCACCAATGGTGTCTTCACAAGTCTCGGGACCCAAACCAAGTGATACTATCACACTGACTTCATCCTGCCCATGACGGCATCTTCCCAGAGGGACTGTTGGGAGAATTGCGGTGTTATGTCTGCCCCGGGGACATCTGAAGGTCCTGACATATTCCAGTGATCTTACTTAACCACGTAATGAGTTTACACCGTTTTATGGAGATTTTTACTGCTTCAGAGATGACACTTTTTTCTTCTTGAAATTAGTTCTGATGGCCAGTCCTTTCATTTCACGGTTTAGGAGAGATCTGATATATTGGGTAAAAGATCTTCATGTAAGAATTTAGGGGGAAAAAGTTCCCTTCCACTAAATGAATGCGGTTTTTTGTTCAGTCTCACTCTTTTTGTTAAATTTTTTTTTCACTCATATCCTGTGTGGGGTTGTTTATGAGGAAAACAAAACAGCAGTTTAAATATGTGGCTGACTTTTATTAAGAATAACAGACGTTTTAAATAGGAAATGCAGAAAAATGATTTAATAATTTCTAAGGCTTTGAACATGTCATCCATGGGTGTAGAACAAATAACAAAAACCTCACCAGGTGGCCTGTGAACGTATTGGGCACCTTCTATGTTCCTGGCGCTGTCTTAGGCCCTGAGGCATAGCTGTGAAGACAGAATAAATTCCCTTCTCTCTTGAAATGTACATTGGAGAGGAGAGAGAAAATAGCTGATTGAACAGAGATAAGTCGATGATTACAGAGGAGGAAGAGAGGTGGAGAGATCAGGGAAAGCTTAGGGAATAGGCACACGAGAAGAGACGTGGAGGAGGTGAGGACTAAGCCATGCAAAAGTTGGGGAAGAGCTGGGACGGTGTGGCTCAGTGGTTGAGCGTCAACCTATGAACCAGGAGGTCACGGTTTGATGCCTGGTCAGGGCACATGCCCAGTTGCTGGCTCGATCCCCAGTGTGGGACATGCAGGAGGCAGCTGATCCATGATTCTCTGTCATCATTGATGTTTCTGTCTCCCTCTCCCTCTTCCTTCGCCTCTGAAATCAATAAGTAAAATATATATATTTCTTAAATTGGGGAAGAATGTTCCAGAAAGAGGGACTAACAAGTGTAGAGGTACAGGCCTGAAAAGGAGCAGAAAAGGCGGTCCCAGGCCATGTGCTCCTAGCGAGTGAGCGCCTGGAGGGGCCAGAGTGGTGGGAAGTCTTTTTGCCCCGGAAACCAACAGAAGATGGGCCCTTGAGGTGACGTGTAAAGAGATTGGACAACCAGGAGCAGAGCCGCAGGGGTTCTGATGAGATACGGAATGCGTAGTTGTAATTGAAAGCATTTATTTGGCCACAACTGAACATCCTACCACATGTCAGCATTTGTTGCCAGTATGCTTCCTAATTAAGGACAACATAAAGTCACAGGAAATCCTGTCTTCATGCACTTTCTCTTTTTTTTTTCTTTTTCTTTTTAAATATATTTTTATTGACTGTTTACAGAGAGGAAGGGAGAGAGAGATAGAAACATCAATGATGAGAAACACTGATCAGCTGCCTCCTGCACGCCCCCTACTGGGGATCGAGCCCACAACCAAGGTATGTACTTCTTGCCAGGAATCGAACCCAGGACCCTTCACTCCAAGGGCTGATGCTCTATCCACTTAGCCACACCGGTGAGGGCTTCATGCGTTTTCCATGTAGCGCCGGTGCCCTGGCTTCCGTTCGCCAGTAGAGCTACCATTGAAAAACAGGTTGATTCCCAAGTTCTATCTTGCCCACCACAAACTATCGTGTCCTTAATAAGATGCATGTACAGTATTACAGAACTCACCACCCAGCATTTTTCCCTCTTAAACAAATGCTGCTGTTGAAACTAATTTAAAATGGAAAAAAAAAAAAGCTAGTGCCCCAGCCGGTGTGGCTCAGTGGTTGAGCGTCGACCTATGAACCAGGAGGTCACAGTTCGATTTCTGGTCAGGGCACATGCCCGGGTTGTGGGCTCGATCCCCAGTAGGGGGCGTGCAAGAGGCAACTGATCAATGATTCTCTCTCATCATTGATGTTTCTTTCTCTCTACCTCCCTCTTCCTTCCTCTCTGAAATCAATACAAACATATTTAAAAAAAAAAACAAACATTTTCTATAGGACTTTTGGATGATTTTCCGAATTATTATTTTTTCTTTTTTTGGCAACTGGAAGGCCCATGCTCTCGCTGCCCCTTTCCCGAGCATGGCTTCGCGTCCTGCCTCATCGTCTCCCCCTCGCACCATCTATTTATTGCTTGTTGTTCTTGGCCGGCTCACTTTCCATTTCTCATGATTAGTTCTTTAGGATGGCGTGTTTCCTTCTCCCGCATGGCTGCCCTCCCAGGAGCTCTCCCGGGCCCTCGAACTTCCCTTCGCTCACGAAACCAGAGCTGCCTCCCTCCCTGGCTTTGGCCATCCGGCTGTTTCCCGTTTAAAATACAAACTCATCTGTAGTCGGTGATGTTGCTGGGTAAACCCAACTCCTTTCACAGAGCAGCTGATAATCCCACGAGCCATGAAAAAGGTGGTAGAAGAAAGGCATACCTGGCCCTAGCCACTGTGGCTCAGTGGATAGAGCATCGGCCCGTGGACTGAAGGGACCCGGGTTCCATTCCGGTCAAGGGCACGTACCTCAGTTGCGGGTTCCCCAGCCCTGGTCAGGGCGCGTGCAGGAGGCAACCAATCAGTGTGTCTCTCTCACATCGATGTTTCTCTCTGTCTCTCCTCTCCCGTCTACTGTCTCTAAAAATCAATGGAAAAATATCCTTGGCTGATGATTAACTGAAAAGGAAGGGAGGGAGGGAAGGAGGGAGGGAGGGAGGGAGGGAGGGAAAGAAAGAATACCTGGAAAGCTTGGGAGGGGCAGGCAGAGGGCAGTAAACAGAAATTAAGTTCATTTTTAAAACATCCTAAAGAACACACACAACAGGAAACTTTTTCTTTACTGCCTTCATCTTTTGGCGCCCGTCGATGGCAAGTTGGTCTTGAGCACATTCTATTCCCTTGGTAGCATCGTGCCCCTCCCACCGCGCCTCCTCCGTCTTCTGGCCTCTGTGAAGGTAACCGGACCAGCGCCGCGGCCTGGGACCGGGTGTGACTAGGTGGTGGAAAGATGCCAAGTTCAGGAGCCGCCTGCCAAGTCCAGGCCATGGACCGCAGTGCCCTGTCTGGGCCGGGCTCCGGCGTGCCCTTGGCGTCATGGAAATTCTGGCAAAGCTGATGTCACCAGGCGGCCCCTGCTCAGGTTTTCGGGGAAGTTCCCTGAACAAAACAACCCGTTCGCTTCAGAGGTTTTCAGATCCCCCAGGTTTTTCAGGAAAAACCGATGAGCTCAGGGCTGTTCCTTCACACAGAAGTGCTGACTCTTTTTTTCTTTCTTTCTTTTTTTGGTTACTCCTCACCCAAGGATATTTTTCCATTGAAAGAGTGGAAGGGGGCGGGGAGGTGGGGGGAGACAGAGAGAAACATCGATGTGAGAGAGACACATGGATTGATTGCCTCCTGCACACACCCCGACCGGGGCCGGGGAACCTGCAACCAAGGTACATGCCCTTGACCGGAATCGAACCCGGGACCCTTCAGTCCACAGGCCGATGCTCTATCCACTGAGCCACACCGGCCAGGGCAGAAGTGCTGATTCGGTCTTTTTGTTATAAGTGCAGAGACCTTGGTGAGTGGGGATGCACAGTCCACCCAGGCGTCAGCTGAGTGCATGTAGGAAAGGCTTTATTGATTAGACAAAGAGGCTGATTTAATAGCTCCCACAGCTCTTGAGTTTTTAATAAGTTCTGTCTTAGATCTGAGAAACCCTCCCATCTCTGAAAATATTTTTCTGATTGAAAATTTCCAATGGAGTCATTTTTCACCACGTAGAAAAGAGGCAAAAACATAATGAACACAAAACAGCCCTGGGTGATGTGGCTCAGTTGGTCAAGCCACGTCCCATGCACTGAAAGGTTGCCGGTTCGATTCCCAGTCAGGGCACATGCCTGGCTTGCAGGCTCGATCCCCGGTAGGGGGCGTGCCTGAGTCGGTTGATCAATGTTGGACTCACATCGATGTTTCTCGGTCTCCCTTCCCCTCTCTCTCAAAATCAGTTTGAAAACTCTTTAAAAATTAATTTTTAAAAAAGAAAATGAAACAGAGAGGAAACCAAAAAAAAAAAATGACTTATCAGACCAGATAGCCTCACCTAAAAATAATAATCAAGTGAGACAAAACTCAGCGCCTTCATGGGAAGGAGTGGGGTTACGGGTTCCTCACCAAGTGCCAACCACTTTCATACACACGTCTAACCTCACTGAACTTCATCGTCCCCAAAAGGCAGGGAAATAGAAAGTTAGGGGTTTTTTATGACAAGCCTCACAGTTTTCCAAAATAAACATTTTCTGGGAACTAAGCTCATCAGAATGTGTGTCCCAGATACAAGCACCCCACGGGCTCTCCTGTGAGGGTCTCTCAGACGATTCTCTTGTCTTAGAAGGACGAGACCTTGGGGTAAGGGGAGGGCAGATCTTGGCTATCGTATTTTTTAATGTATTTTTACTGATTTCAGAGAGGAAGGGAGAGAGGGAGGGAGAGATAGAAACATCAATGATGAGAGAGAATCATGGATCGGTTGCCTCCCGCCCGCCCCCCAGTGGGGATCGAACCTACAACCTGGGCATGTGCCCTGACTGGGAATCAAACCCTGACCTTCTGGTTCCTAGGTCGATGCTCAACCACTGAGCCGTGCCAGCTGGACTGGACCATCATATGTTATTCTTCTAATAAAAATAATTCCACAATCTCCCCAGTCAGAAAGCACCACACGTATTGCCTGTCCTCAAACGGGGTTTCAGACCCAGCATTCTTGAGCCCCAAAAGTCTAGAAGTGAATTCTACCAAGGAAGGAGGCAGGAAGACCCTCACCCCTACCCCAACCCCAGCCAAAGAATGAGCCTTGCTCAATGGTGATAATACCTGCCCCACAGGCCAATGGAAGCCTTACTAGTAGCTCCGAGTTCTTCCTGACCCCGGTTTCCCTTGTCTGGCCCTTCCATACCCCATGACCGGAGTGCTGGCCCCAGGCTCTGACTCACAGCTCATCTGATCCCGACCCTTTGTCCCCAAGACCATCCTGATGTCTGGGTCCTGTTTATCCCTCTGGCCCCCAGATAGGTACCAGCCCCAGGCCACTTTGACCCCTGCCTGCCCACAGGTTTTATCAGCCGTGACATCAGGTCAGGACCCGGACAGGATAGGGAGCCCAGGGGTTGCACACTCACTCACGGGGGCCGGGCTCACAGCTCCAGGAATCCAGACAGCCTGGCAGAGTGCTTCCGGGGAGCTCTGACCCCTCTGTTTCCATCCAGATGTTGGCCCCTGGAAGCCCACCTCGGCAGAGCAGAACAAGAGCTCAATACTTTGTCTCCGTATCTCTCCTCTGAGGAAGTTATCAGGGGAAAGGGATTCAATAGAAATATCTTTCTCAACCGTCTCTGTGTCGCCAAGAAGAATGTTTAATTTTATTTTTATTTTGAGAATCATCTTAGCCGAAACCGGTTTGGCTCAGTGGATAGAGCGTCGGCCTGAGGACTGAAGGGTCCCAGGTTCGATTCCGGTCAAGGGCATGTACCTGGGTTGCGGGCACATCCCCAGTGGGAGATGTGCAGGAGGCAGCTAATCGATGTTTCTCTCTCATCAATGTTTCTGACTCTCTATCTCTCTCCCTTCCTCTCTGTAAAAAAATGAATAAAATATATTTTTTTTAAAAAAAGAGAATCATCTTAAGAGCACAAATATATCACTTAAAGTCTATCTCTTTTTTAATTATATATATATATATATATATATATATATATATATATATATAATTGATTTCAGAGAGGAAGGGAGAAGAAGGAGAGAGAGAATCATTGATTGGCTGCCTCCTGCGTGTCCCACACTGGGGATCGAGCCCTTAACCCAGGCATGTGCCCTTGATTGGAATCGAACCCCAGACCCTTTAGTCCACAGGCCAACACTCTATGCACTGAGCCAAACCAGCTAGGGCTGAAATAATTAGGAGGGAAGGAGGGAAGGAAGGAAGGAAGGAAGGAAGGAAGGGAGGGAGGGAGGGAGGGAGGGAGGGAGGGAGGGAGGGAGGGAGGAAGGAACTTGGTTAAGAACCCCTCTGATAACTGGGTAGCCTAAGCATCCAAGATTCCCAAGCCACCCTTAGCTCTAAGGTTTCAAATCTAAGCTATAGCCAAGCAGGAGCGTTTATTTATTCAACAGATATTCCTGATGTTATGTGCAGGGCGCTGTGCTGGAGTCCCAGAGATCTGGTTTATTGTTTGCTGTAGCTTCCCCGAGGGGTGGGGGTGAGGACATTACATTCTCAGGGTCAAAGCACACATAATGCAGATACTCTCCTGTATGTAATTGTTATCAATGTTTATAGCATTTTAGGCCATATGAAGGCTCTGGGAAAGTGCTCAAAATTAAGCTTTTCGTTAAAATTAAAATAACTTTGGGAGTGTTGGGCTCCATTAGTACCCGCAAGTGTTTCATCCTTCGAATTCCAATGGGCTTGCTTCCCCACCAACTCCCTCTGCAGGTTAACTTTAGCGCTACCCTGGGGGAACCAGCTCATTTCTAATATCGGGCTAAGCAAAACATAATTAGGAAGGCAAATTTCCAGGGGGAGAATCCTATGGAATATTCCCAAGCCAGTCCATGCGATGTTGCCACAGCTAAGCTCTGAGTTCGCCTCTCCATCTCTCCCCGCCCCAGAAAATCGCGAGTCACCTGTAATTAAGTCACCCCCATAAGTGGCAGCAGGGCCATCGTCCTGAGAGTGGCTTCCGGGTCTCTGGAATGCGCCTCGATTTTTATATCCACCACCATTTTTTTAAATATTTTTTAATTGATTTCAGAGAGGAAGGGAGAAGGAGAGAGAGAGAGAAATATCAATGAGGAGACAGAATCATGGATCGGCTGCCTCCTGCACACGCCCTACTGGGGATCGAACCTGCAACCTGGGCATGTGCCCTTGACCGAATCAAACCGAGATTCACAGAATGTTGGAGCTCACCAACCCGGGCCTGAGAGGTGATCTTGCCCACGGAGGCCCAAAAGGTTCAAAAAGATTGGAAGCGTTCCTTTGTCCACTTTGAGAAAAACCTCGCCAGGGCCCTCCATACCGAAACTGTTTATTTCTAAATTTGATTTTGCAAATAATGATTGAATCCCCTCTTCACATGAGGCGTTAAACTAACCACTACATCATTCAAGGAAATAGACTTCTCATTCACGGGCTGTTTGTTTATGCGAGAGCATGAACTGAGGTTCCACATTTACACACTGGCTTCCCAGGGGCAGTCCTTGAGTCGCGCCTCCCTCAATCCGAGCAAAAATGTGAAAAAAGTCACCTGGATTCAGTGCCCTGGGATGTTACCCTCAACCCTGAGAAAGAGAGGCCTTGGTTCAGACTGAGTCCTATTACTCACCACCCTGTAAATCTACAGTTTCCATCAGGAATTCTAGACCACTCCCCCCCCCCCCCACACACACACACACACATCCCAGGGTTTGAATTTGAAGCTGCCAATGGAACAGGCCTTGGGTTTGCCATGAAAAAAGGAAGAAATAGCCCTGCCTGTGTGGCTCAGTTGCTTAAGTGCCCATCCCATGAATCAAAAGGTCACTTGCTCCATTCCCCGTTGGGGCACATGCCCGGGTTGCAGGCTTGATCCCCAGTAGGGGGCGCATAGGAGGCAGCCAATCGAAGTGTCTCTCGCGCATCAGTGTTTTTCTCTCTCCCTTTCTCTCTCTCTAAGATCAATAAAAGCATTAAACGGGGGGGAGGGGCAACCACAGAGAGCTGGTTGCCTGCCACTCAGCTCTACCCTGCCCTTTCTTTCCTCGACATGTGTCTATCTCTCTCATCTCTGCCCCACCCCTGTGATCCCATATCTAGGAGTGTATGAGCGCACAGTACAATCCCCAGGGATCACCATCAATAAAAGCAAGGAAAGCGGTTTTTTAAAAAGAGAAAAGCAAGTTCCCAGGTCTGGGAGATCTACATGTAAATTAAAATGCAAATCACAGTCCCTCATTATTCCTTTTTTGAAAGTACCAACTCCACTTAAAATGCAGATTCAGACATACACATGCAGTGTGTGTGTGTGTGTGTGTGTGTTTCATGCCTTTCTCCGGGAAGGCCTCCCATATGAGAACTGGAAACCATGAAATAGCCTGACCGACGTGGCACAGTGATTGAGCGTTGACCTATGAACCAGGAGGTCATGGTTCAATTCCCGGTCAGGGCACATGTCCAGCTGCAGGCTCGATCCCCAGTGTGGGGCGTGCAGGAGGCAGCCGATCCATGATTCTCTCTCATCATTGATGTTTCTCTCTCTCTCCCTCTCCCTTCCTCTCTGAAAGCAGTAAGAACATATTTGGAAAAGAAAAAGAAAAACATGGAACACCCATAGAGCAGAGCGTGGTCGTGAAGGCAGGTCAGAGAAGCACCTAAACTCAGAGTCAGAAAGAAAACTAGATTCAAATCTATCCCAACCACTAAATTGTGCCTCAGAGCCCAATTGTCAAGAGGAAATGATGTCGTAAAAGCAGAGCATTATGTTGGGATGTAGTAGTTACTCAAGAAACAGCAGGTCGTTTATTAATCTTGTGACTGTACGGAGGGGACAGGGTCATCGGGGCATAAGCCATCAGCTCACTTGGAGTCATTCGGGCCCTGCCCACCCACTCAGAAGAGACCTTTGTCACGTGCCACAGGTGGGCTGCTTTATCTGCAGAAGTTATTCTTTTCCTGCACACACTTTCCTAAGGCTAATATGATCATCTCCCCGAATTTGTCCTCCTCCTGTGAGCACCCCTTCACACACACACACACACAGGGCTACCATTTAATTGCCTGCTAGACTCTGCTTCTAGAATCTAGAAGGACTGTCACCGTGCTAAATATAGCTCCATCTTTCCCAACCAGCGAGCCTTTAAAGGAGCTAAATTGCCTTGCCCTTCACTCCCTACCCGAACTTGATCTCCTGCTTTAGGGGAGAGAGAGGCCCACCGAGAGCCTTCTCCCGTAGGCGCTGGGCTATTGAAACGTCGCCCACGGCCGGAGAGGTTTTGTGTGCTGGTACTTAACCCGTGTTTCTGTGACAAGCCCGCTAGGGAAACCCGAGTCCCGGACACGAGTTCCTCATTTATTTATTTCTGAGCCAAGATCATTCTAGGATTACCACTTAGAAAATCGGGAGAACAGACGGCTACACAGCTACCGGGCAGACGGCATTGAACACGGACGCAGGCAGAGTACCTTTTTGGTGACAAGGTTAGAGATAGGCATTGTGGTGAAAGGCCATTAGCGACAACATTACACTCATTACGTGAGCCCTCGAGGGGGAACTGAGAAACCTCTCCCTCCCCCTCCCACGGCCCCTTCTCTTCCCCAAGCCAGGTCCCTTCCACAAAGGGGGCTCCTTGCCCAGGAAATGCCGCTTAGGAGTCAATTCACAGCGTGTCCCCACGGCAAGCAGCTCCAAAGCCAGAACACACTGCAAAGGGCACACGCCACCCTCCGGAAATCTACCAGCATCCACAGCCACATGCCGTCTCCCTCTCGCTCTTATTCCTCGGGTGACCTTTCTGGTTCGGAAAGTATTTCTCCGCGTGGACGCAAACACAAACTATCCCGCCAGCGTTGTTCAAGAATGTAAAGATTCTATTAATCTGACGTCTCCGTTGCGATGGCCAAGGGGAAACAGGGGTGCCTTTGTCTCCCGAGTGACCACAGGCTTCTAAGAAAGTGGCCCCAGTGTTGGCGTTGGCATCGCCAACCGCAGGCAGCTCTGGGCACAGTGAGACTGAAGTGGAACTAATTCCCAGATGTTAGGCCGGGAAGGAGCGGGAACTGGGTGATCTGGAGCGAGCTCCCTGGGTCCAGGCTGATGGAGCTTTTCTCCCATACCTCGTTCATCCTGAAGATACTTTTAAAATGATAGCCAGCATCCTGGCTGGCGTGGCTCAGTGGTTGAGCGTCGACCTATGAACCAGGAGGTCACTGGTTCGATTCCCGCTCAGGGCACATGCCCAGGTTGTGGGCTCCATCCCCAGTAGGGGGCATGCAGGAGGCAGCCGATCCATGATTCTCACTCATCATTGATCTCTCTCTCTCTCTCTCTCTCTCTCTCTCTCTCTCTCTTTCTTCATCTGAAATCAATAAAAATATATTTTTTAAAACATTAAAATAATGCTCAACAAATGCGTATGTCAAGACTGAGGGAGGTGCCCTAACCGGTTTGGCTCAGTGGATAGAGCGTCGGCCTGCAGACTAAAAGGTCCCAGGTTCGATTCCGGCCAAGGGCATGTACCTTGGTTGCAGGCACATCCCCAGTAGGAGGTGTGCAGAAGGCAGCTGATCGATGTTTCTCTCTCATTGATGCTTCTAACTCTCTATCCCTCTCCCTTCTTCTCTGTAAAGTATCTATAAAATATATTTTTTTTAAAAAAAAGACTGAGGGAGGTGACTGGGGTAGCCAGTGGTAAAACCACACACACACACCATGCCAAACAACACACAATCAAAAGAGAAAGAAAAAAATCTTGCCATAGTGAGAAAGAAATAAAAATCAGTGTCATCCACTGATATTATTCTATGCACTTCCTGTTTATAGACATTGAAAATCAGCCACAGAAAAAAGGTAAGATTTAGCTGTTTCCTCCCAAGTGTTTCCCTTCCCCCGGGAGGAGCTAAATCAAGAGTAGAAATATGTCTGACACACACTGAACACACCTCCAGCCTAGGCACACAGGACGAGAAATGGCTCCATGAAGAAACGGGTGGCATTTGCGTTGGACCTTAAGAACCAGGCAAAAACTGAACTTGGGAAGACGGTTGAAGAAACGAGGATGAGCTAAGATACGAAGGCAGAGAGATCTGAAGCATTTAGAATAAACCGAGCAATATTTTGGAATAAGCACAGGCTATTCCAGAGTTGGCGGAAGAGAAAACAAAATATATATATAAATTGTGGGTGTTTGGGAAAGACTGGCTGACACTTAATTCAGGAGAGAGTCCCTGACAGTTTCTGGGCCCGGAAATAATATCATCAGAGATGATTATGATGAAGAAGAGCAGAGTTGTAGGCAAAGACATGCCCTCATGCACTCCTTCCTCCCTCAGACTTGAGTTGGACACTTACCCTGGGCCAGTTGTTTATCTAGTTGAGAGGCAAGGCTTAGAGTACATGGACTATAAATAAAAGAACAAGGCCTGGCTGGCGTGGCTCAGAGGTTGAGTGTCGACCTATGAACCAGGAGGTCACAGTTCCATTCCCGGTCAGGGCACATGCCTGGGTTGCGGGCTGGATCCCCAGTGTGGGCTGTGCAGGAGGCAGCTGATCCATGATTCTCTCTCATCATTGATGTTTCTCTCTCTCTCCCTCTCCTTTCCTTTCTGAAATCAACAACAATAATAATAATAATAATGTACAACCTTTGAGTCTTCCCTCGTGGGCAAAAGCAACATAGCTAACCCGTGATGGGGCTGGGCAGCGGAAGTGGGGTTGGACTTGACCAAGACAGGCTGGGAGCTGAGAAAAATCATAATCCAGGTGCCTCACCTTCTCCTCCACCAGGTACTTTCCCGCCATCCCCTGCTGCCTCTGCGCTTGTTTACCGAGTCAATTAACAAAAGATAACCTCCCATTGTGCAACCATCAATAAATCAATCGCGTTAATACTATCTTGGAATGTCCCCGCTATTGACTCTCATATTGTTGACATTAGACACTTGAGAGAGCCAGCGCTTGGCTGGCTTCGGCATTAATGGATCCTGGAGGCGCCGTGAATACATAGAAATCGCTTTGGGTTTCTCCGAGGTTCACCTGCTCTCTGAACGCTGGCGGGGCCCTCACCCCCTCCTGGCACGATCCCCAGCGCGGAGGCCGGGGCGCCGTCAGGAAGGCAAACATTCATTTCTGAGCAGGAATGGAACAGTCACTTCAGGCACACCTACTTCTTTGTGATTTGAATAATCTATTTCCACCCTCCCCAGCCCCCCACTGTCAACAACCCCCGGACAATCTAGGGAATCGAATTAATCTTCAATTATGTGAAAGAATTTCAGGAACGAACGCGGCTCAAGTTACCGAGTAACTTGTGAAGGGATTCATTCCACAGGCAGCCCGGAGGCAGGACACTGCGTGACTTGCTATTTTTTTATTTTTTTTATCCCTAGTGATATAAGGGGGATCTTCCCAGCCAGCGATCATCTCTACATAGGAAGTCTCAGACATGGTGAAGGCTAGCTTTCAAATGAATGGGAAAAAAAATATCTACATTCCTCCAGATACAGAAAACGAGGTTAAATGTGATTATCACAGAGATGGATTTAATGTTATGTTTTTGGTTTTAGTACTTCCTTAAGAGAAGGGGTTTGGCCCTGGCCGGGTTGGCTCAGTGGCTAGCGCGCCCGGCCTGCAGACCAAAGGGTTCCGGGTTCGGGTTCAATTCCAGTCAAGAGCCCCGTTCCTGGGTTGCAGGTTTCTCCCAGCCCGGGCCCTGGTCAGGGCTCATTCAGGAGGCAACGAATCGATGTGTTTTTCTCACTTTGATATTTCTGTCTTTCCCTCTCTCTTCCACTCTTTCTAAAAATCAATGGAAAAATATCCTCAGGTGAGGATTTTTTTTAAAAAGAGAGAAAAGGGGTTTGTTTTAGGAGTGGGACTACCCCGCTTCCAGACCCAGGGACTTTGTAAAGCCCCGGCATCCAGGGATTACAAAGGAAGGGGGGAAATTCCACCCCCCGCCCCCCCACCTCCTGAGGGTTCAGATTTCAGCGCTGGCTGCAGACCTGGGCAAAGTTCAGCGCTCCCTGTTCACAACATGCTACATACTTTGCAAGTTCCCACTTGCTTCTTGGAGAGGGAAAAATGTGGCCTGGGAGTTCAGGTTGCTAAGGACACCCTGAACCGTGCATTCCTTCCCCAAAAGATAGGCCCCGCGCTGTTGCATTTTTCCACCGTAAATACCACCCAGGCCCGGTCCGCCTCACTCTGAACAAATACTTCTTCTGCAACTTGGAAGCCATCTTTCTCCCTCGGTGGGAGATGAGTTATTTTATTCCTTTCCTTTCGCTGCCTGAGACACACGTCCTGACATCTTATCAGACACGTTACTGTCCTCCTATAGCGATGGGTCTTTAAGATGCAAGTATTTAAGATGCACGGATTACCGGCTGATGAAAGAAGATTCTCATTGTTTTGTCTTTCTCTTTTTTGGACTTTCTTTGGTTTTTGCTCTACTCTGACCTCAGGATGTGTATGTCCACTGAGGGGTGTTTGGAAGAGGGCGGGGGAAATGCAGGGGACTTTGAAAGGAAAAACAGACGTCTAATTGGCTGCCTCTGGCAGACCCTTCCGTGACCCCTCGCGAATCACCCTAATGGGCACGTGTGATCTTGGAGCCTCCGCCGTGATCAACAAGTTTATACCTTCCACTTGTTTGTACAGCAGGACTCTTGATCCTCCTAAAAGGATGTGTGTTTTTAATGGATAGGTCATTAGCATACATATCTTATACAAGGGGCTATGATGCTTTTCCAGATGTATAGCTATAATTTTTTTTTCTTTTAGAGAGAGTGGAAGGGAGAGGGAGAGACAGAGAGAGAGAGACATCGATGTGAGAGAGACACCTCGATTGGTTGCCTCCCACATGCACCCTGACCAGGGCCAGGGTTGAGCCTGCGACTGAGGTACGCACCCTGGTCGCATAGGGCAGCGGTTCTCAACCTGTGGGTCGCGACCCCTTTGGCGGTCGAACGACCCTTTCACAGGGGTCGCCTAAGACCACCCTGCATATCAGATATTTACATGACGATTCATCACAGTAGCAACATGACAGTTATGAAGTAGCAACGAAAATAATGTTATGGTTGGGTCACAACATGAGGAAGTGTATTTAAAGGGCCAGAAGGTTGAGAACCACTGGCATAGGGTCTCCTAAGCTCTTTTGTGACTTCATACTGTGTTGTCCACTTGAAGACATCGGGGCCCTCATTCCAGCCGGCGGACAGGAGAAGGTTCGGGGAAGACCAGGCACCATAGAGATAAGCAGACCTGGGGATATCAACGTCAGAGACCAAGCAAACAGTGACCCCAAAGCAGCCCGAGAGTTATAACTGGGGGTGACGAGGTGCAAATGGGGTCTGGTAGTCAACCGCGAGGTCATTCCTCGACCCCCTTTTTAAAAATATATTTTTTTATTGATTTCAGAGAGGAAGTGAGAGAGAGAGAGAGAAACATCAATAATGAGGGAGAATCATTGATCGGCTGCCTCCTGCACATGCCCGGGTTGTGGGGATGGAGCCTGCAGCCCAGGCACGTGCCCTGACCGTGACCTTCTGGCCCATAGATACACGCTCAACCACTGAGCCACCACCAGCCGGGCCGTTCCTCTCTTGACAGGCAGCAGCAATCATGATGGGCTCGGGGCGCAGTTATACCAGGTCAGAGGGCCCCCAGACCCCCTGGCACAGCTACCCAGGATCCAGCATTGCCTGATCGGCGCCTAGAGCTCACAGGAAGAGTCCTGCGCTTTTGGTGTGGTAGGCTTCCCATTTCAAAGCCAGGCTCCTCCCCCTGCCTCCTCATATGGAGAAAAAATTAAGGAGCATAAATCCCAGTCAGCATCCACATAAGGCCCCCGAGAGGTAGGTCCAAGATCTGAGATCAGGAGGAATCAAGCAGGAACAAAAATGCTCTTTTAACTGATCCTGTAGCTAACATTAAACGACTAAAATATCTAAGGAGCGATTTCTTCTCAGATTTCAACAACAATGGCATCTCAGGGTTGAGGCCTGGGGCGCTACACTGAAGAGAACACTGATTGTTAGTTAGAACAAGAAAGCATCTATTAGTATTAGTTCAGCCTCCGTGAAAAGTAAGGCTTCCTTCCACGAACTCTCCCCCAAGCCCAGCCACCTCTCAGTGGAGACAGCCATAGCAACAGTAACAATGATGAGCCCCGGCCGGTCTGGCTCAGTGGATAGAGCGTCGGCCTGCGGACTGAAGCGTCCCAGGTTCGATTCCGGTCAAGGGCACGTACCTCGGCCCTGGTCGGGGGGCATGCAGGAGGCAACCAATCGAATGTCTTTCTCACATTGATGCTTCTCTCTGTCTCTACCCTTCCCTTCTCTCTCTAAAAATCAATAAGAAAAATGTCCCCAGGTGAGGATTACCATAAAAATAAAAAAATAATGATGATAACTCTAATGACACTGGTAACAAGCACACATTTCACACTTGCTGTGTGCCAGACATGGTGCCAATCCGCACTGTCTATAGGATTTGTGTGTACAGTAACGTCTCGAATCCTCGCAGTGCCTCTAATTCCACGCACAGATCAGTAGCCATAGGAAGGGGTTAAAGGAGTTGCAGGAGGTCACACAGCGAGACAGAGGGGAGTGGTGAATGGAACTAAGAGCCTAGCCCCCTAGCCCCGGGGAGCCTGTCCCTTTAACCCCATGCTCCCAGTGGGGACGGGGGAGGGATCCAGAGTGGGGTCATAGAGTCTATTTCAATACGACTTCATAGCAAAGGTCTTCCGTTTTCTGAGCAAAATCTGCCTCCTTTAGTCTTCCTAGGATCCCCTAGCCCTAAACAGAATACCTGCCAATTGGAAAGTTGTTTTTTCTGCTGCAAAACACTTTATTGTTTCACTTGGTCCAATGCATGGGAGGGGGCTCCAGGGAGGTTAAAAGAATGGCTAGGGGTTCCGGGGAGAGGCTCAGGCAAAAGCCAGACGCCAGGGGGTGCAGAGGGGCCCCTCAGGCTCCTGGTCGTGCTTGAAGGGGAGCCTTTCGGATAGACACTCGCCCGCCCGGGCCTCCTGGGGTGAGCCAGGTGCTGCCACCCTCCTGATGAGGCTCACCCCTGACCCGGAAGTGGTTCTGCCGGAAGTCACAGGGCCCCGGGTCTGCGAGGGCGTAACCAGGGCCTGCAGCTCCACCAGGGCCCAAGTCAGGGTCCTCGCCAAGGCCAGGGGGCCCTATGGGGTCCCGAGTGTCCCCCCGACCCCTGGGGAGGCGGCAGCTCATCCTGGAGAGAATGGGGTTTGCATCTTTAGGAGACGCTCGGGCCTCGCGCTTCTCCTCCACCGCCTCGAGGGAGAAGCGGCCTCCTCCTCCACAGCCACGTTGTCTTGTCGAAACAGAAGCCCCGACAGAGGTAGGTGTGCGAGGCCCGCAGGGGCAGGCGACCAGGCGGTGACGGGGCCGCCACGTCGGGGAATAATACTGACGGGTTTGGGAGCTCGTGGTGGTTTGGCTCGTGGTTGTAAGGGCTCAAGGTCAAAAAGCGGCGTTGGCTGGTCTCGGAGGCCCAGGATGGCTGGGGTGGCTCCGAAGGTGGCGGCGGGATCAGACGCCAGAGGGTCGTTGAGGCTGCAAGGAGGGGCATCCCTGGGTCTGTTCCCTTCAAACACTGTTGAAGCCGGAGACAGATCCCGGGGACCCCAATGGCACTGTGGGAAAGTTCTTTATATCTGGGGTTGGCAAACTACGGCCCGTTTTTGCATGGGTCGTGAGTGAAGAGTGGACTTCAAATTTTCAGATGGTTGAAAAAAAAAATCAAAGAATAATATCTTCTGCCCAGCCCATGTGGCTCAGTGGTTGAGCATCGACCTAGGAACCAGCAGGTCATGGTTTGATTCCCGGTCAGGGCACATGCCCGGGTTGTGGTCTTGATCCCCAGTAGGGGGCGTGCAGGAGGCAGCCGATCAATGATTCTCTCTCCTCATTGATGTTTCTTTCTCTCTCCCCCTCTCCCTTCCTCTCTGAAATCCATAAAAATCTCTATTTTTAAAAAGATGCATAAGCCTGACTGGTTTGGCTCAGTGGATAGAGCGTCGGCCTGCGGACTGAAGGGTCCCAGGTTCGATTCCGGTCGGGGGCATGTGCCTTGGTTGAGGGCCCATCCCCAGTGGGGAGTGTGCAGGAGGCAGCTGATCGATGTTTCTAACTCCCTAACCCTCTCCCTTCCTCTCTGTAAAAAGTCAATAAAATATATTAATAATAATAATAAAAAAATAAAAAGATGCATAAAATAAAGGCACAGAGACATCCCCAATGAGATGCATCCATCCAATTCACTAGTGAAAAGCAATGGAAACTCCACCGTGAGTTACCCTCTCACCTTGCAGAGTTGGCAGGGACAAGAGGCATGTGTTCGATGGAGGCTGAGTTCCTGGCCTGTCAACCTCCCCAGTAGGTTGTCACCTGTTTCTCTCCCTACGGTTCACCATCACTTGATGGACAATATGCCCATCACTGTTACAGATGTCAGATGAGCATGTGGGCATGATAAAAGTTTGCAAAAAGTCCTCAAAACCTGCCCCTAATCTCTGGATTATCTGTTTCTTTAAGGGGCCTCGACCGGGTGGAATCTGCAGGCCGATTGTCGATTTTAGGCAACGCCAATATTAGCAGCAGTCACACAATCATGCTTCAACTATGTGAAGGTCAATTAGCTGGAAAATTCTGCTTTCTGAGTGGAAGCTGAGCACCGAGGAAGTAAGCAGGGGAAATCGCACAGGCAGTCAACACTCTGAGAGCATCAGCTCACGTATTTGCTCCTGGAAGCGTCTGGAAAGTCAACATTAAAAATGTGATGTCATTTATGTAGGGACATTTCTAACAAGCCTGGCTTTCCAGCTCAGACCTTAGGCCAGGTGGCTCACAGGCAGGCACGGGGAAAGCAGCAAGAATGGGAGGAATTCTTACCCCCATTCAGAACTCAAAACGAACTGTAATTTGAAAAGACCTTAAGGTGACAAATAAAATTATAGTTCCACTAGATACTAAAGATGGTCCTTAAAAATAAAAAAGAGGAGCCCTAGCTGGTTTGGTTCAGTGGATAGAGCCTGTGGACTAAGGGGTCCCAGGTTTAATTCCGGTCAAGGGCACATGCCCGGGTTGTGGTCTCCATCTCCAGTGTGGGGTGTGCAGGAGGCAGCCGATCAGTGATTCTCTCTCATCATTGATGTTTCTCTCTATCCCTCCCGCTCCCTTCCTCTCTGAAATCAATAAAAATATATATTTAAAAAATGAAAAAATAAGAAAATTAGAAAGAGGAGGGGCTGTTATCAGACATGTTCAGGAAATACTGGTCTATTAGTTATGCTTCAACCTTTTTGTTATGATTCTAGCAACTTCTAAAGAGAACATTGGTTTTTTTTATTTTGTCCTTCCCTTTCCCGTTCTCTCTCTTTTCCTTTGATTTTGGCTGAAGTTTGCGGATGGCGTTTTCTCTCCTCATCCTCAGGCTGTCTGCCCGGACCCCCTGGACGAGGGGTGGCTCTGGCTTCTCCCACACCCTTCTTCCCACAGGTGCTTCCTCCGTTTTGTTTCTCTCACCCCGCGATCTGCTTTGTACCAGTTCCAGGTGGCCTTTCCCGCTTCTGAGGACCCCTTCCAACTGGCCCACGTGTTCGCGTTCTTCTCCGCTTCCCTCCCTTTTCGTTTCCTGCTTTCTTTCCCATCTCTTCCCTCCCCAAGCACATGGCCAGCGTTCTAGGCCCGGACGCCACTTCTGAGTCCTTCCTGCGTTTCCCCTTCAACTCATAGCTCTGCACTGCTTTTCTGCGCTCGCTCTCCTCTGGGATTCGTATCCTGAATCCCAGCTCTTTCTCCTCTTCGCCAGCTCGAATGCTTGAGCTGCGAACCCCCATTCCCTTCCCATCAGTATGCCCCCCACACTTGACCTTCAACGTCCATGTTGGCTGAGTGAGCCCACCGGCCCGCATGGGGTCCAAGGATATTGCTCTACCCCCCTTCTCTGCCCGCCCCCCGAGTGTGGTCACCTTGAGTGATCATGTCCACCATCCCATCAGCAGTGGGATTTGAACCAGGAGATCTGTGCTCAGTCTCGAACTCTGCCTCTGACTCGGCCCAGTCATTTCATTCCTCTGAGCCTCAGTTTCCCCATCTGTAAAATGGCAACAATACTCTGAGCCTGATCTGCCCTGCAGGGTTGGGTGGGGCCTGTGAGGCCATGTTTACCCACCTCTTCCTGGGATGTAGGCCGTTCCAGCCTCATGCCTGCCCTTGGAAAGCTCTGTTCATGGTGAAGTCCTGGAAGTAGAGCTCCCTTCTCTTTTATGTTCTTAACCCGTTAACTGCCACGCGTCCAAAACGGAAGCCATCCCCATTCTTCCATATGCGCTGGAATATTTACGAATTTAAGTTACCGTCATTTTCTTTACAAACCCAGAGATGTCACCAACAAGCCTGATTTTAAAATGGGGCGGCCAGAGTTGATGTGCGAGGTTTGTGGCTATAGACCCGAAGGGTGTGTGGGGAAGATCCGCCACTTGCATCTGTAGACGCTTATGGCGTACAATGGGTTAATCTCATCTCATTCTAACACAGCGGTTCTCAACCTGTGCATCGTGGCCCCTTTGGCGGTCGAACGACCCTTTCACAGGGGTCGCCTAAGACCATCCTGCATATCAGATATTGACATGACGATTCATCACAGTAGCAACATTACAGTTATGAAGTAGCCACGAAAATAATTTTATGGTTGGGTCACAACATGAGGAACTGTATTTAAAGGGCCAGAAGGTTGAGAACCACTGTTCTAACAGGTCTTTGTTATTCTCCACACATCTCACCAAATTCCCAGCTGAGAATTAACTAACTTCCAGTTACACTGTTTGATCAGAGCTCAGACTTGTGAGTGGGGATCCCGAGAGGAAAGGGACCCAGGGGTTGGGTACACCCCAAATTCTGTGGCTGAAAACCCGGCTCCATCACTTACTAGATGTGGGACATTGGGAATGTCCACTCAGGCTTTACCCCCTCAGTTTATCTTTAAAATGGGGGGGGGGGGGAGGGGGCATCTGTAATACTTTCAACAATAAAGATAAATTTTTAAATAATAAAACATAAAGGAAATGGGAATGACAGGAAGCGTGCTCACTATGGCTGTGATGATTTTGGACAGTCAAAGGGTGTCCAGCTCGGCCAGCGAAGCTCAGTGGTTGAGCGTCGACCTATGAACCAGGAGGTCACGGTTCTATTCCCAGTCAGGGCACAGGCCCGGGTTGTGGGCTCCATCCCCAGTAGGGGGCGTGCAGGAGGCAGCCGATCAATAATTCTCTCTCATCAGCGATGTATCTATCTCTCTCTCCCTCCCCCTTCCTCTCTGAAATCAATAAAAATATATTTTATTTTTTAAAAATGTGTGTCCAGGCTGAGCACATGGGAAGCTTGCAGTAATATCTGCCCTCAGTCAACCAGTCACTCCCTGTCGTGCTGCCCTGCCTCCTTTTTGTTCCTCGGCTCCTCCATTCTGTGTCCTTCCGTCACCCCGCTCCCTGTCACCCACGGGCATTGGTAGCCCCACTCCCCGCCCACCCAGGGGCATCTCAGGGGCAACCTCAGACTCTGGAGCCTCCCGGGTCTGCTCCTGCTCCTCCTCCCTCCGCCTCCCGTCTCCTGGCCCCTCCTCCCTCCCCCACATTCTCCGCTGGCACCTTCCCCGGTTTTCACTGTCTCCCTGATTAGAGAGTACTGGGGCCTGGCAGGATAAGTCACTGATATATTAATTTGTGTTTTTATCTCCGCCTTGGCCCGCTCTCTGGGCCCCTGCCTCGGGGGAGGTTTGTGTTAAGAGGCCAAAGCCCAGACACCTGGCTTTTGTTTCCCCAAAGCCCTGGCTCTGGGAGGAGATCATTCCTGCCAGGAGGAGGAGGAGAGAGCGGGGCCTTTAAGAGCAGAGAGGGAGGAGGGGAGGAAGGGGAGCGAGGGATCCTGGTACATGGGAAGGGGCGAAGGCCAGAGGACCCGGCTACTAGCAAAGCTTTGGCCTCCATCCATGCCGCCCGCCTGGAACAGTGGCCGGGCCACCAGATGGAGGGCTCTGAGGCACATCTGGGTCACTAGGCCCCATCACTGTGCTCAGCAAACATTTCAACGCGGGTCCCTGGGCCCAGTGCCCCCAGGGACAGCAGAGCCACAGGCGGTGTGATGGCCTGCAGGCCGGGACAGGGGCAGCCCGAGGACACAGGGCCAGAGCGACACACCGACCCCAACACCCAGCCTCCGCTGCCCACCAGACCACGCCAAGCATGGGTCTTGGTCTTTACAGGTATGAGAACAGTTGCTCCCCACGTACACAGGCAAGGAAGCTGAGGCCCAGAGAAGTCAGGCAACTTGCCCAAGATCACACAGCCAGGACACCGTGAAGCCAGGAGTCAGCGCAGGCAGGAATATTTTAAAAGGCCACCAGTCTCCTGTGAAGTGTTTAGAATGAACTGCTGTGTAGACACAACACCAAGGCACCCTGGGTGCCATTGGAAGGGGGACAGTGGCAAGGCCTGGGCCAGGGAGAGAGAAACACTGATTTGTCTTCCGCGTATTCACGCGCTCATTGGTTGATTCCTGTATGTGCCCTGACTGGGGACTGAACCTGCGGCCTTGGTGCATTGGGATGATGCTCTGAAACTGAGCCACCCGCCCAGGGCTGTTATCATGACTGTCATGGCCATTGTCAGCCCCACTGGCCAGGCCTGCGCAGCCCTGCAGTTCCTTCTCCAACGACTCCTCCAACGAGACCGTGGTGCCTGGACGCCAGGCCTTGTCCAAACCCGGCTGCTTTTACTGAGTGTCTCTGTGTGTCAGGCACGGTGCTGGGTGCCGACGGATCCTCCCAGCATCCCATGGGGCCCAGACCAGCCCTAGATGGGAAGGAGAGCAGGTTTCCTGCAGAATTGAATGGTCTGAGTCCTAACAAGCAGTGGGCAGCGAGCGAGGAGCCTCCCCTCTCGGCTGCCTCCCCTCCCGGGCCCACGCGCACTCCTGGCCCAGCTCCCGCAGCTCACTGGAGACTTGGGAGCAACTGTGAACTCGCATCACACTGGGCCGAGGACCAAGCCAGCGGTGGCGAATCCAAGACAGCTCAGGGCTGCGGCGCGTTCCGAAACCCAGGTTCCCAGGGCTGCCTGCAAGGAGGCGCGTGCAGTTGAGCCGGGGCCCATGTGACATGAGGAGGAAATGTCCATGTGGGATTCCGACTGGCACGGTGCAGAGCCTCTGGCTTTGATACCCAGATAGAGATCTGAGAAGAGCACCCCACAGCCCAAACCCAGAGGTGGTGAAGGAGTGCGCTTGGCACGTGGGAGGGAGAGAAATACAGCGCCGCCGGGCCGGCTGGGAACACCCCCCTCTCCGTTCCCAGAGCAAAACATGCCATCAACGAGGTCCCAGCCTGGCTAATCTGCTTCACTTCACTCTCATTCCTACGTCCCTAATGGACGTTCAGTTTTCAAAGAAAATGAGGTGCTTTCTGACCATATTTTTCCCTAGATGCTCGGGCCTGCCACGGAGTTGCGATCCTAAGCTTGCTTTTGAGGTGCTTCTCAGTGCTGTCATTCACAGAGGAGCCGGGTCCCACCCTAGCCTTTTTGGCTCAGTGGATAGAGTGTCAGACAGGGGACTGAAGGGTCCCAGGTTCGAATCCAGTCAAGGGCATGTGGCTCAGTTGCAGGCTCCTCCCCAGCCCTAGTCAGGCCCGTGTGGGAGGCAACCAATCTGTGCGTCTCTCTCACATTGATGTTTCTGTCTCTCCCTCTCCCTTCCACTCTCCTTAAAAATCAATGGAAAATGCCCTGACCAGTTTGGCTCAGTGGATAGAGCATCGGCCTGCGGACTGAAGGGTCCTGGGTTCGATTCCGGTCAGGGGCATGTACCTTGGTTGTAGGCGCATCCCCAGTAGGAAATGTGCAGGAGGCAGCTGATCGATGTTTCTCTCTCATTGATGTTTCTGACTCTCTATCCCTCTCCCTTCCTCTCTGTAAAAAATCAATAAAATATAAAAATTAAAAAAATCAATGGAAAAATATCCTCGGGTGAGGGTTAAAAAAAACACAACTACACATAAGAGCCGGGTCCCTGCGCTTCCTTGGAAAATCTGTGTTTTGTTGCTGGCGCAATGATTGAGTCCGCTTGTCTAGTCTAGGATGCTAGAGGATCTAACGAAGTCAGAGCGCCCCACATCCGGCCCATATATCTATTTATTACAGAGCTCACTGGGAAAGACAAGCTGAATTATCATTTAGCGGGAAAACCTGAGAGGTATTTATGTGCAGGAAGCGCAGCGGAGCCATCCGACACAGACTGGCTTGCAGCGGCAGCATTGCGATCCACGCCAGTCCCCTCACCGGGGCGGCAATGGGCCAAATCAGTGGTCCCCGCCACTCAGAGCAGCTCTGGAATCCTTACCTTCTCCCCATCCCCATCCCAGCCCTCCAAGATCCCCAATACAACCCTTGGTGACAGATTGCTCCCTGGTCGTCCGTCTTAAACTCTGTAAGAGAAATTCAACCCGAAGCGACAGGCCCAGCAAGCGTTCAGGGCCAGATCTGAAAAAACTAATGTTGCTGAAGTTAGGACTCCGTGAACGAGACAGTGTGAGCGCACACCCAGGGCGTAACTCAGGCACTTGAATCTCTACAAATGCCGTCACGGTCATTTATGGCTGGGGTGATATTCATATTTTAAATCGTTTCAATAGGGAAGTGCCCTGATGCGTTAAAATGGTATTGCTGTGCAAAGATAACAATGTATTGATGGGTTTTCCCCATTGTCAGAAAGAGCTTAATTTCCCTTAACTGTAACTTTTTTAAAATATATTTTTATTAATTTCAGAGAGGAAGGGAGAGAGAGAAACATCAATGATGAGAGAGACTCACTGATCGGCTGCCTCCTGCACGCCCCACACTGGGGATCGAGCCCACAACCTGGGCACATGCCCTTGACCAGAATCAAACCTGGGACCCCTTCAGTCCGCAGGCTGATGCCCTATCCACTGAGCCAAACCGGCTACGGCTAAATTTTTTTTTTTTTTGAATCTTTGTTGTTGAAAGTTCTGTGTGTTGCTGTTAGTGGAACACGGGACAGTGATAGGGGCTACTTAATATCTAAGCAAAAGCTCTTCTTCCGTTTTTTTTATTATTTGGGAGTGAAAATATTTCTTGGGCCGCCATTGTCTGTTTAAATTGGGTAAATGCAATTCCGATGAGTCAAAAATACAGACTTCAGCGATGGATGAAATGAGGGTCACCCGTTGAAGCCCTAATCCAGCGACATTGAGCAATCTCAGCCTGGACCATTCCAAGCGAGCAGAGTGGCGATGTCTCGCTATGTGGGGGTTAATGCAGACAGGGCAGCCAGAGATAAATCCTGCAGGCTGGCCCGAGGGTGCAAATGCTTAACACATTTTTTAAAAAGGAAAATTGGGTTCCACTCGCCAGGACTGGTCCAGAGTCCTTTCCTTGGTTTTCTCTCCACACACAGAAGCAAAGGAACTTTTTGACCCTGACTGGGTTGGTCAATGGTTAGAGCGTCGCCCTGTGGACCGAAGGGTCTCGAGTTTGAGTCTTAGTCAAGGGCATGTACCTCAGTGGCAGGTTCAATCCCTGGCCCTGGTTGGGGTGAGAGCAGGAGGCAACCAATCCATGTGTCTTTCTCATGTTGCTGTTTCTCTCCGCCCCCCCCCCCCCCCGCTTCCCTTCCACTCTCTCTAAAAATCAATGGGAAGCCCTAACCAGTTTGGCTCAGTGGATAGAGCGTCGGCCTGCGGACTGAAGGCCCCCAGGTTCGATTCCGGTCAAGGGCATGTACCTTGGTTGTGGGCACATCCTCAGTAAGGAGTGTGCAGGATGCAGCTGATCAATGTTTCTCTCTCATTGATGTTTCTAACTCTCTATCCCTCTCCCTTCCTCTCTGTAAAAAATCAATAAAATATATTTTAAAAAATAAAAAAATAAAAATAAATAAATAAAATAATAAAAATCAATGGGAAAAATATCCTTTCTGCTCTAGTGAGGATTAACACACACACACACACACACACGCACACACACACACACACACACAAACTTTTGGGGGGTCGTCATTTTTTCTCCCCTTTCCCAGGGATCCTTGCGTTGGCCATTTGTGTCTATTTCTTGCTCATTTCAAAACAGGAACTTCTGTGTCTTAATCCTCTTTAATAACAGCTCTTGTCTTCCTTTCCAACTCCATAAAGATGACCTTCGCGTTGCCTGCTATTATTTTACTTTGTGAAGGACTTGCTTCAGGTAGGCAGTAGATATGAAGGAAACCCTGTGCATATAAGGGAGGTGGGGGGAGAGAAAGAAGGAACAAAAAAGAGAGGTTGACATTTACAGCCCGGAGAGAGGTACGACATTGCAAAGGTCATCAATGAGTAAACAGATATTAATGGTTAGCTGGGTAACTGGTACATAAACAGGTCACATTAATCATTAACAGCAGGGAAAACTTAACATTTCAACCAAGCTCAGGAAAGGAGGTGCCTACCCCACTGCAAGGGCATGAGGGAAGCCCAGTGGTGATTTCAGATTGCTGGAGAGTGAAAAGTGACTGTTCCATTTTTGCATTTCGCCTATTCTCACCCCAAACCCGCTTGAGACGGTCATGTTGCTGCTTTTGAGAGCCTGGTTTTTTAGAGCAGTTTTAGGTTCAAAGGAAAATTGAGAGGAAGGTAAGAGGTTTCCCATATACCCTCTGCTCCCACACAAAGTCCCCCCCAGTTATCAACATCCCCAGAGTGGGCCATTCCTTACACCCGATGGGCCCACATGGACACATCAAAACCACCAAAGTCCATAGTTTACGTTAGACCAGCGGTTCTCAACCTGTGGGTCGCGACCCCTTTGGCGGTCGAACGACCCTTTCACAGGGGTTGCCTAAGACCATCCTGCATATCAGATATTTACATGACGATTCATCACAGTAGCAACATTACAGTTATGAAGTAGCCACGACAATAATTTTATGGTTGGGTCACAACTTGAGGAACTGTATTTAAAGGGCCAGAAGGTTGAGAACCACTGCGTTAGAGCCTTGGTGTGGCGTGTTCTGTGGGCTTGGAGAACTGTGTAAGGACGTGTACCCACTATTCCAGTGCTGAGCAGAGCATTTTCATTGCCCGAGCAATCCCGTGTGCTCCACCCGTCCATCCCCACCCTGGCCCCATCCCCTGGCAACCACTCACCCTTTTACTGTCTCCACAGCTTTGCCTATTCCAGAACGTCATGGAGTTGGAACCAAGCAATGTCACCTCTATAGCTTGGCCTCTTTCACGTCATAATGTGCATTTAAGGTTCCTCCATGGCTTCTCAGGGCTTGAAAGCTCATTACTCTTTAGCACTGAGTAATATAATAACGTAATAAATGTACCGCAGTTTACTTGTCCATTCACCTACTGAAGGACAGCGTGGATGCTGGGAAGTGTGGGCAGTTGCGATTAAGGTGCCATAAGTGTCCATGTGCAGGTTCTTGTGTGGATATGTTTCATCCCTGTTTTTTGTTTGTTTGTTTGTTTTTAAATATATTTTTATTGATTTCAGAGAGGAAGGGAGAGATAGAAACATCAGTGATGAGAGAGAATCATGGATCGGCTGCCTCCTGCAGGCCCCACACTGGGGATCAAGCCCGCAACCCCGGCATGTGCCCTGACCGGGAATCAAACTGTGACCTCCTGGTTCATAGGCTGGTGTTCAACCACTGAGCCACACCGGCCAGCCTATCCATGCTTTTTATTGGGAAAAGTCAAAACCAGGTCTGGGGTTATGAAGGCAAAGGTGTGGAAGGCAGGCAGGGAACGTTGGCGAGACCTTGAGGAACAGAGAGAAAGGCAACTGAACCCCCACAGAATGGCGTGAGCATCATATCCTTGATTTCTTTTAAAAGGAGCCAGATTTTATGTGAAACCTCTTCAGTTCTGGACTTTTAAATATTGGCAACTGATTGAAACCATGGCCGGGTCAAACAATATGCATTTCCTGCAGCCAGTTTAGAGGTTTTGTCTAAATGAAAAGTAAACAATAAACAAACCAAAATCTCTGAAAATGTACAGAGAAAGAAGAGAATCTAAGTGTATCTTTAACATTTATCATACAGTCTCTCTTCTCCGATAAATACACAGCTCTCTATAGGAATATTATATAAAATAAAATTAATAAAACGGCCAGTACACTTATTGGAGAACTGGAATCTCTGAGGACCTCAATGTAACAGGCAGATGAGAGGCTTTTATATATTGTGGCCCTAACGCTTTACAGATGCGTGGATAGCACCACTTTTAAATTCAATGCAAAGAAACCAATTTTTAAATAAATGTGGAGTTTGACTCGCAAGCCCACAGGAGACACTGTGACGTGCCCAACCTGAAAATCAAATTATTTAAGGTTGGTTATACCCATAACAGCCTCTAACCAACTGCCGAAGTGGGCGATCAAACCAGACCAGTCGAAGGCAGCGGGCAAGGAGGGCTGGAGAGGAGGTAGAAAGGAACCAAGGTCCTGGGCTCCTCTGCTAGTTCGCTGTGGGGTAGACGCTAACCCCCCTAAACTACAGCAGTGAATGGGAGCTCGTTGCTGACCCTGTTATGGGAAGATGAGCATTGGTCTAGTGCTTCACAATCTGGTCCCTCTGTCCCACACAGCCACGTACCCCGCCATGGATTCTTGTCGCCATTGACTCCCGGCTCTGCCAGCCTCTCTCAGCCTCATCTCCACGTGGCCCTCCCTCTGACACAGGCACTCCCTTATTTGTCCTATGAAATCCAACCAAGGTCAAGTATCTCCTCTTTTTTTTTTTTTTTAAATATATTTTATTGATTTTTTACAGAGAGGAAGGGAGAGAGATAGAGAGTTAGAAACATCGATGAGAGAGAAACATCGATCAGCCGCCTCCTGCACATCTCCCACTGGGGATGTGCCTGCAACCCAGGTACATGCCCTTGACCGGAATCGAACCTGGGACCTTTCAGTCCGCAGGCCGATGCTCTATCCACTGAGCCAAACCGGTTTCGGCAAGTATCTCCTCTTCCAGAAAGTCTCACCCAACCCCTGTCCACGTGACCAGGTACCTCTCTCGGGGTCCCTGGAGCACCTGCCTCAGCACCCCCTCTGCCTCAGCACCCCTCTGCCTCAGCACCCCTCTCTGTCTCAGCACCCCTCTCTGCCTCAGCACCCCTCTCTGCCTCAGCACCCCCTCTGTCTCAGCACCTACCTCGCACCACAGTCATGGGTGCCGTGGGTGTACATATCCATCTCCCTGTCGAAGGCCGGGCTACTATTTTCATCTCTGAGCCTCCTCCTTAGCCCCGTGCCAGGGACATAGCACGTGAGTGTTGAATGACCGAGTAAATGAATGAAATGAATGGACTCGGAGCAACAGCGCTGAGGAAAGAGACTTGCTGAGTCAACAGGAATGAGTGACTCTGTTCTCACTCTCTGTCTTGATCTGGATCTTTGCACGTGAGCATCGCATGGCATTTATGATAGCAGGTCTTATTTCGCAAGATCTTATGAACTGTCTGACCCGCAGTAATAAATGACCCAATGATTCGGGTCTTTAATGTCCTTATCTGTAAAGTGGGGATCATGATGCGTTCCCTGCCAGCCTCAGGGTTGTTGAGTAAACAACCTAAAATGATATATGTGACCTGATGTGAAGAATCACCCTTCAGACGGCAAAGCCCCCAGTGCCATCAGACCGAGTAGTCAACCCTCCTTCTCTCACCTCTGTCTGAATCGATTAAAATCCTCTGTCCAGCCCAGCCGGTGTTGCTCAGTGGTTGAGCATCAACCTATGAACCAGGAGGTCACGGTTCAGTTCCCGGTCAGGGCACATGCCGAGGTTGTGGGCTCCATCCCCAGGGTGGGGTGTGCAGGAGGCAGCCCAATCCATGATTCTCTCTCATCATTGATGTTTCTGTCTCTCTCCCTCTTTTTTCCTCTCTGAAATCAATAAAAATATTTTTAAAATAAATAAATAAAAAGCTAGCACATTCACATTCACAAATCAGGTCGAATTGATATGCCATTTACATGAAATTTACAAGGACATTTTAGAGCTCATAAAGGTTTTTAAATAATTCTCCTTTGTCTGATAGAATTTACCTTTATAAACACACACACACACACACACATATTTTCCCTTCTCACAGAACACATCTTACACAACTAAACAGTGGTGTCTCCCTCACAAAAGACCAGCGGCCTCTCTCTTACAAAATCAGCCCAGACTAGCGACTGGAACCCCAGCGGAGAAAGCAGAACTCAACAGAGAAAGGCCTCCCAACCCGTAATTAAAACAATAACTAACTCCTACACAAGGGCACCGGCTTGGCTCTTTTAAAAATCCAAAAAAAAAGAAAAGAAATATCAGCCCTCTGTGAAACCCGCCTCCATCATTTTAAAAGCCTTCCCGAATTCCAAACGGCCCCGTTAGGAACCATCCTTAATGCATGGGGTAGCCATTTCAGAATAAATCTCCAAGTCATTCAAAACAAGGACTGTTGGGTAAATAGTTGAAATTAAGGGGGGGCAGGGGAAGTCATCTGCTTTCCATTAAGATGATAAAATAGTTCACTTGAAACATTTTACAAGATGCTGTGTTACGGGGAGGTGTCTGCGCTTCTCACTCCATCACCAGCCATTTGACACAACATAAAAGGCTCCCAAAGCCGCGTTAGGCCTCTTAATCAAAAACTAATTGTAATAGATATTGGGGAGTGTTAACACGGTGACCGCCAGGTTGTAGCCGGCTGCGGACGCGGCAGCGAACATTAAACACAACCCCCAGTTGATAGGGCTTATCTCCGCTTCGGAGCTAAGTGCTAAGTACTACAGGCCGGTATCGCCTGGCTTTTGCTTTGTACCACTTTGGGAGTTAATTGCCCCATAAGGTTTCATCTTCCTAATGAAATTTATGGCGTTGTCAGAGAACTTGGGAGATACTGCTGCAATTTAGGAGATTTTACAGAAAACAGAGACATAAACAGAGGGGAAAAGAAAATACATCCTTGGAGCCTCATGCATCAAGAGCCTTCATACAGTGGGGTTGGCCTCCCTAGACAGAGGGGGAGGTGGGGTGGGGAGGAGCTCATTAACTCTTTGAGGCCTGTAGTAGGATATTCATGGAGTGCACTGTAATGGACAGTTAATAACAGGCATCCTAGGGCCCATGGTAGGCGTTCAATAAATATGTAGTGATCAGACTTACAAGACCAGAAATGCCTGCAAGCGATGAGTGGGAATCCCATGCAGTGTGACGCCATGCCTGACGCAGTGTCTAAGCTAGGGCTGCCCGCAGGAGGGGTGTTCTCCATGCTTAATGAATGACTGCGTGATCTTGCTGGAGGACGGTGCTTTATGCTTGTCAGGTGCTTTCATGTTGGTCCCCATAGCCACCCAAGCCATCCACTTGACCTAGGCCTAGGGTTTCATTCAGGACAGAGCCAGGCCTCAAACAGGAGGTCCCACTCTGGTCCTCTTGACTTCAGATGGACTGGAAAGCTTCTCTGAATGTCCTGTTATCTGAGCCTGAGGAAGGAGGGTCTCAAAACTTAAAGACCAGTCTGGCTGGCATGCTCAGTGGTTGAGCGTCAACCTATGAACCTGGAGGTCACAGTTCGATTTCCTGTCAGGGCACGTGCCCGGGTTGCAGGCTCGGTCCCCAGTGTGGAGCATGCAGGAGGCAGCCAACTGATGATTCTGTCTCATCAGTGATGTTTCTATTCCTCTCTCCTTCTCCTTTCCACTCTGAAATCCATAAATATGTATTTTTTAAAAATATTAAAGACAAAATGTGATTTTGGATCCTAAATTGTAATGAAAAAATAAATAAAATAGCAGCAGAAAACTGGTGAAATCTGGAGTTCAGTTAATAGTATTATACCCATTTATATATAAACTAGAGGCCCGGTGCACGGATTCGTGTACCAGTGGGGTCCCTCGGCCTGGCCTGCGGGGATCAGTAGACCTCCGCGCCATCACAGCCCAGCCTTACCCGCCAGCTTGTCAGGCTTCAGCCTGCTGTCCGCATCGATCCCACACAGCACGAAGTAGTGCACAAAGCAGCAGGCGGCCGGGGAGGAGCCCAGCCCAGGCTGGACACCCCTCCGCTCCCACTCATCCCTGCCCCGCTGTGCCTGCCACCACCGCTGCCGCTCAGGCGCTGTCAGCCCAGCATCTGGCGCCCGTCTGTCAGCTGAGCGGCGCTCCTGCTGTGGGAGCACACTGACCACCAGGGGACAGCTCCTGCGTTGAGTGTCTGCTCCCTGGTGGTCAGTGCATGTCATAGCTACCAGCCGGTCGGCCGGTCGTTTAGGCTTTTATATATATAGATTATATATGCACATATTAACTTTCTTAGTATCAGGATTATGTAAGAGGTTCACATTAGGGCAAGCTGAGTGAAGGGTCTACAGGAATTCTCTGTACTACCTCTGAATTCTTCTATAACTCTTTAGACTACTTCAAAATAAAAAGTGTTTGAAAATAACTACACATTATCAAGATACAAAAACACATTATAGAGCATAAGAACCTACAAAATGGGATGAGAAATCATATTACCTTCACCCACCCCATCTTCATGGTCTCACTCCAGTCCTCCTTATGGACTTTGTGTTATGTCAATCCTTTTCAATTTATTGAGGTTGTGTTTTTTTATAACCCAATATGATTCCTGGAGATCATTCCACATGCACTTAAGATAAATTTGTATTCTGCAACTGTTAGGTCAAATGTTCTACAGATATCGTTATGCCTATTTGGTTTCTATTGTTGTTGGAATTTTCTGTTTCTATGTTGATCTCTCTAGTTGTTCTATGCAAATTCTGCCTCTGATCGAAGTGGTTATTCCATTTATATTAAGTAATTACTGGCAAGGTAAGATATCTGCTCTTTTCCCATTTGTTCTCTACATGTCTTACGTCTTTTTTTCCATTATCCATACCTGCCTTCTCTTGTGTTAATTAGATATTTTGTAGTACAGTATTTTAGTGTCCTTGAGTTAGATTTATGATTTTTTGTTACTTTTTAGTGGTTGTCCTGGGAATTATAATCAACATTCTAACTTACAACAATGTAGTTTGTATTAATACCAACTTAATTTCAATAGTTTATGAAAACTGTGCTCCCATATAGTTCCATTACCTCCCCACACTGTGCAATTATTGTCGTACAACTTAATCTTTATCCATTAGGAGCCCATCAACATAGTTTAATAAGTCTTGCTATATGAGACTGACTTTTAAATAAAATAAGAGAATATTAACAAGTAAAAATTCATTTAAACTGTCTTTTACATTGACCTATGTATTTACATTTACTGTCTAATATCATTCTCTTTCAACCTGAAGAATTTCCTTCCGTAATACCCTTTGTAATACTTTAAGCAATAAAAAAAATAAAAATAAAAATAAATAAATTTTAAAAAAATAAAGTGCTAGATCAGGACAGTGAAAAAAAAAAGGATTTCCTTCCTATTTCTTGTAGAGTGGGTCTCCTAGCCACTACCTCTCAGGTTTCGTTAATCTAGGAATAATGTTATAATGTATCTGTGTGTAGATCTCTTTAAGTTTATCCTACTTGAAGTTTGTTAAGATTTTTGAATGTCCACTTAATGTTTTTCATCAAATTGGAAACAATTTTAGCCATTATTTCTTTAGCCCCTTTTTCTCTCTTTTCTTCTTCTGTGACTCCCATTATGCACATTTTGGTACACTGAATAGTGTCCCAAAGGCCTTTGCGGCTCTGTTCACTTTTATTCATTCTTTTTCTTTCTGTTCCTCAAACTGAATAATCTCAATTTAAACTGTCTTGAGATTCACTGATTCTTTGTCAATTAAAATCTGCTGTTGAGCCCCCTCAGCAAATTTTTTCTTTAAATTTTTGTATTTTTCAACTCTAAAATTCCTATATGGTTCTTTTTTTATAATTGATATCTCTGTATTGGTATTCTCCATTTGGTGAAACATTATTCTCGTACTTCCCTTTAGTTTTTTGAATTTGGCTATAGCATTTGATTTAAAGTCTTTGTCTAGTAAGTCCAACTTTGGATTACTACAGGGACAGTTTGTATTCACTGCTTTTTCTTAATTCATGCTTGTAGACCATACTTTTCTGTTTCTTTGGAAAACTGAACATATAAAATATGTAGAATGTGGCTACTATGGAAATAAGATTTGCAAATACACACACACCCTTATTGTTGAACACTTTGTTGTCGCTGCTGCTTATTTCTTTAGTGACTTTCTTGAACTAAAGTCTGCAGTGTTTGTCATGTGTAGCCAGTGAAAACAGTATGAGTCAGCTAATAATTAGAGAGAGATTTCCTTAAATGGTTTGATCAATAAATCTCCCTGCCTTTGCCAAGGAGCTCTGAAAAGGGTGGGCAGGGAATATATTCAATGCTCAGCCAGGTAGCTGAGAATTTCACTTTAGCCTTTACTTCCTGCTTACACAGAGCCTCAAGGTCAGCCAAGGTTAGAGATTAGAGCCACCTCAGGTCTTTCCTGAGCATGTGGATACCCCTGCGCTTTCATGTGGGTTTCTAGATTCCCTAGATTCCCAGAACTATGTTGGGACTTTCAAAGCCCTCTATAGACATTTCATTATCCAATTTTTAAAAATATGTTCTTATTGATGGAGGGAGAGAGAGAGAGAGAGAGAGAGAGAGAGAGAGAGGAACATCAATGACGAGAGAGAATCATTGATTGGCTGCCTCTTGCACGCCCCCAACCAGGGATCAAGCCCGCAAACCAGGCATGTGCACTTGACCGGAATTGAACCTGGGACCCTTCAGTCTGCAGGCCAACGCTCTATCTATCCACTGAGCCAAACCGACTGGGGCCCAATTTTTGCTTTTTAATACTTTGCTTTGTCTCTTGGTAGCTCCAACATCAGACAGCCGCTATATTAAACAATTGCCATTAATAGTTTTTAACAAACACCCTAGTGAAAAGCTATTTGTACAGAGTGGGATCTGAGTCAAGTCAAATAAAGACAATCTTTGAGACAGGTCAAATTGTGACAGTTTTTGGGGGGTGGAGTTTTGGGGGGAGCTTCAAACCCATTCTCCCTTCAGTGGCGTCTGGGGTGCTTGTTTTAATTGCACAAGTACCATGCTGTTGATTTTCAAGGCTATTATAGGACTGGGGAAAGTGGGATAGGACTAGGGCAAGTTAAAATGCTACAATGCTTACTCTTCCAAATAAGAGTTAACTGTCTTTCTTGAATAAATACTTGTTAGATTTTTTTTTCAAGCCTTTACCTAATTTCCAGAGTTCTGAAAAAGTTGCTATTGATAATTTTTGCCGGTATTTCTATTGTTTTTAAGGAGGAATGGATTTTTTACACCCTTACTCTATCATTCCAGGATTGCTTCCCCGCGTGTTTGTATTTTAATCTAAATAAAGTTATATCTTCCAATTTTTCATCATATCATAATAAATTGGGGTAAAATGCAATTATAGTAAAGGATACTGTTCCTTTTGAGGTCCAAATAGTTGTTAGCCAAACCCAGAAAACAGTTGCTTCAGAAATGCTCTTGTAGAAAATCACTTAAAATTATAATCTTAACTTCATTAGGATACCAATGCCGATTCTCCAAATATTTGAATCTCAGCAACATTTATGGATTTTGTACTACATACAAGGACCTATGCTAGTTGCAGTGGGAAATTCAAAGATGTAATACACAAAGTCTGCTCTGAAAAGACTTAAGGAATGTCACCTCCTCAGGGAGGACTTCCCTGACCACCCATCTGAAAGAAACCCCCTCTGAGTCCCTCTCCTTCCCATGACTCCAGTGGCTAATCCCCCCCCCCTCCCGTCTGCCTGGAACTGGGGCTTTCCTGGGATGCAGGGCTTTCGGTGCTAAAACCAGAACAGTGCTGGGCAAACATGGAAAAGTTGGACATCGTATCGTTATCCTGCTTTTTTTGTTTTGTTTTTATGCATGTTGCACTGTCTTATATAATTTAATTTACTTGTTTGTTTTCTCACTTCCTTCTAATTAAAATGTAAACCCCTCGAGTGCAGGAACAGGATTTTGCTGTGTGGTTCCCAGCACTCGTTGGCACATGGCTATTTGCTGAAAGAGGAATTAATTGTCAATTCATTGATTGACTCATTTTTTAAAAATATCCTTCTCTCTCCAAGTTTAACAACAAATGCATAAGGAATACAGGGTTTTGTAGGAAACCACAATTAACCGAAAAAAGCATTTTGTATGACTTTAACGACTGAGTTGTAAGCACTTGAACTCGTGTGGCTGTGAGAACTGCCGCCAGCTGCGTTCTTTTCTTCTGATCCCAAACAGTACCATTAAGAAGGATTCACTGAAATGTAGACAATTTTTCCGTTTACCCTGGAATGTGGCTCTACCCAAGACAACCCAGTCTAAATATAAGATTAGCAATTGAGGGAAATGCTTTTCTCTATAAAACTGCGCTGAAAAGGAAATCGCTACCTTTTTTCCCTTATAGACGCGGCCGTCTAACTCATAAGACCCGTAATTACCTTAAATGTTCCGCAAGAATATTAAAGCTACGAATGAGCCCAGGCAGCATAGTTCAGTAGTTGAGCATCAACCTTGCCAGGAGGTTACAGTTCGATTCCTGGTCAGGGCACATGCCCTGGTTGCAGGCTCCATCCCCAGTGTGGGGCGTGGAGGAGGCAGCCGATCCATGAGTCTCTCTCATCATTAATGTTTCTCTCTCTCTCTCCCCCTTCCTCTCTGAAATCAATAAAAATATTTTTTAAAAATAAAAGGTACAAATGCTAAAACACAGTCTGAGACCACATCTTTGGACTCTAAAAGGCGCCAGATAAAGAAGCTGCCCTTTTCCCCACGATCAGTTTACTCTACAAATGAGAAGACATAAAATAGTTTTAGATTTAATTAAAGTAATTGACTGAATTGCATTCTGTAGTTGTGATTGTCATTAACTTCCTTGACCTCTCCGCCACATGGCTATGCCAGAGACTTTTTCCGATGGATATTTATTATGAATATTATCATCAATAAGCACCATCAACATATTAAAATTAATTTTAACTTCTTTATGGAAGACAGAGCGCAGCCAGCTGCTGAAAACGGTCCGCCCTAAATCATCTTTTATCGATTCAACACGGCTCAACGTCAGGTCGGGCTAATAGGGGGTTTTATGTGTGTGTAGGCAAGTTTCTGTGTGTGTATATGAAATAGTTCATTTGATTGTCTATCTAACTCTGGTGGCATTCGCCACGGAATTCTCCAGGGCCCCAGCTGAAATTCGCTTGCTACTCCGAGCGCTTACTGGGCAATCCTCACACTGGCTTGTTTCATGCCCACGTGCACGTGACGCGACACATGGCCATTTGGTCTTATTTTGACGGCTTGCAAAGAGCTTAATAAAAGACAGGCTTTAGTGCATCAAAAGAACTCAGCCCACAGGTGTTCCGAGCTGGGCTCCCTTGTAAGGAGAACAAACAAAGACGCTCTGGAATTTGAGACTCTAAATTGTATCAGTTGAGCCCAGCAGGTCCTGGAGGGAGGGAAACACCTTTTATTACATTCCCCGGGGGCACGCGGGCTTGGGGCTGGGTAGGGTTACAGCAGATCCTCCTCAGGCAGCCAGCCGAGGCCTGCTGCTCGGTCTGTGAAAGCTGCCCGGGCTTCCAGGTGGACGTCTGCAAGGTCTAGCCCCATCTCTAGCTGCATCCATAGGTGCTCTGCGCTTAGCGACCCTCCACATCTTTCCACATTTGTCATTCATGGAGCATCACGGAGCACGGTGCTGAAGATCTGAAATACGGCATCGCATCTCAGCATCTCATTCCTCCCAACACCGCAAGGCTCAGTAATGTGCACAAGGTCACGTACGTCTGAGCAACGGAGTCCAGACTCAAAGCCAGGTGGTCTGACTCCAGGGCCCTCATCTGGATCACCAGGCTCTTCCCTGTGCGGCATCCCGGTGACCACAGGCTCCGGGGGTCTGTGGCCCCGCCTTTGCCGACTCTCCCTTTAGTCCTTAGTTCCTTGGGTCGTATATCCCCGGATGTCCAGGCCACCCAGACCAGGCAGGCCAGTCAGCCGGGTGGGGAAGCAAGCACCTCTTCAAACAACACATAGCATTCATGTCAGAACAGAAATCGGAGGCACTGAACTAAGTCCTGGTTTGCTGATGGAATCGACAAGGAAAATCTGGGTGGACCAGAAAATCCAGACGGCGTGGCTCTTGCCGGCCCTCCATCTCTGGGAGTCAGAGCCTCTCTTCCTGCCTGGCAAAGAAAAAGGCAGCCCGAATACCAGAATATTCAGAAGTGTAGATGTCCTGGAATACTGGACTGGTACAGTCATGATAAAAAAAAAAGGGGGTGGGGGGGCCTGACAGGTTTGGCTCAGTGGATAGAGCATAGGCCTGCGGACTGAAGGGTCCCAGGTTCGATTACGGTCAAGGGCATGTACCTTGGTTGCGGGCACATCCCCAGTGGGGGGGGTGCAGGAGGCAGCTGATCGATGTTTCTAACTCTCTATCCTTTCCCTTCCTCTCTGTAAAAAATCAATAAAATATGTTTGTTTGTTTGTTTGTTTTTAAAAAGGGGGGGATTGTAGTAGTAACAGAAGGGACCGTATAGTAATAATAATGTTAGTATGTGCTGGGCTTGTTTGACCAATTTATTTGACTAGTGGACCTTCTACCTCCATCCTCTTTGTGGGTTTTTTTGTTGTTTTTTGAGGTTGTTTTTTTTTTGTTATTTTGTTTGTTTCCTTGTAGTGGTTTTTTTTAACAGTGCACCTGATAACATCTCACTAAACTGGCATTCCGTAGAACCAGTTTGGGAAGCAGCGTCGTACAAAAATCATGGGTAACAGCTCCGGAAACATTGACGGGGATCCCATGAGGGCCCGGTGGTCCTGTTCAGCAGCTCTGTCATCACAGCCCCTGGGAGCTGGCGAAGGCTGCCGGGCGCAGACATGGCATGATCAGCTCTTGGGTAGAACTGGTCTAGTCAGAGAGGGAAGCCTCTGGCCCCGGGCAGCCCCTGAGCACTAGCTGTAAGGTCCTGAGGGTCCAAGCTCCACTGGAAAAAGGAGTCTCTTCATCCATTGCCATTTCTCCAGTTCCCATCCCAGCAGCTCTCGTGCCCTCATGAATATTCAGAGGCTGAATATTACGGGCCGTGGGGAGAATTGGGGCATCTAGATAACCCCGTGAGGATGCTGACTCCCTAAAATCATTCCGTGGCTCCTCATTTCCCTTAATATTAAAGGTAAAGGACTGTCCCTGCCCTACAAGGGCCTGTGTGACCTGGTGTGGCCACCTCTCCTGCACACGTCATTGTCCTCCCCTTTGCCCTCACTCCGAGTGGGACAAGTGCCTCCCTCCCAGGCCACCTCATTGGACTGTAAGGTGCATGAAGTCAGGGATACATCTCTTTTTGCTGATTCCAGTGCCCATCCAGCACATAGTAGGACCTCCATAAATGTTGTTGGATGGATGGGTGTATGGATGGATGGGTGTATGGATGGATGGATGGATGGGTGTATGGATGGATGGATGGATGGATGGGTGTATGGATGGATGGATGGATGGATGGACGGACGGATGGATGGGTGGATGGAGCAGATGTGGGTTTTGGAATGCTTTCTAGTGGGTACCACCAGCTTCCAGCCCAATCCCCAACATCAAGATTAACACATTATAAGCTAGAACCCTTCAAGTGCACGCGTCACTGTTTGAGTTTCGATCTCATATGGCCTCTCAGGCTTCTGTGGGCCAGAGCCTCCAGCTGGCAAGGATCCTATTTGTCACTTCTCAGCAGGCAGAAACCCCAACAGTCCAATGCCTGGTTGTTTCTCCTTTTTCCTATTCACAGAGCACCCCTGGGCTTGGGCGGGGAGTGGCGGGGGGATCAATGTCTATTGTCTTTGTCATGCACACCTTTAGCATCTTCATTTACCTCCTCAACTGCTAACATCTATTGAAAGAAAATGACTTAGGCTAGGCCAGGCTACGGTGGCTCAGTGGTTGAGCATCAGCCTATGAACCAGGAGGTCACGGTTTGATTCCAGGTTAGGGCACGTGCTTGGGTTGAAGGCTCGATCCCCAGTGTGGGGTGTGCAGGAGGCAGCCAATCAGTGATTCTCTGTCATCATTGATGTTCTATCTCTCCTTCTCCCTTCCTTTCTGAAATTAAGAAAATATACATTTTTTTAAAAGACCGAGTTAGCCCATTTCTACTCTGAATTCTTAACTTTTTCAGGTTGAGTTCAATCACGGAAGTCATAGCAAATTCCGGTCCCCTTCCACCCTCCCCGCCCCGCCCACTCGGGAGGAACTGAGACATTCCCCTTGAATGGCTTATGTGGGTTCACCTCCGCCAATTGTGTGCTCCCAGGATAGCTGAGCTATTCCAGACCTTCCACATGGAGCCCACACTACCTTTTCCTCCTTCCGCAGTCTCTCTCAATGAATGTACAGCTCAGCCACCCCGAGCTCTAATGAGCTTCACTATCTAGAACCAAATCTCATCTTCGTTTTACTGCTGCTTCCCAGGCCCCAGTCTCTGTTGCCATTTTGTGGGTTTGCTTGGCTGTTGGGTTCTTCCTGAGTCCGGCCAATTGCACGTTGCAGACTGAGTCGGGCTCCTAGTCACTGATTGGAACGGTCAGGGTTGGGGTGGGGTGACATCTGGGCATTTCAGGCCATTAAGGCCGTCTTGCTACTGCCCCTCTCTTCGTGGAGGCCAGTGGGCCTTCTGCATCTCCTTCTGGAAGAAATTCTCCCTTATTAAAAAATGCCACAGAAGCCCAAAGGTCTAAAGATGTAAAGACAGATCTGGCCTGGCTGGGCCTGGAACATTCTCCTGAGGCCAACGTTCCCTGACCATCCGGCCCCAGGCACGCCCAGGAGTCTTCACACCCACCTCTGACAGCTAGAAGGTATTTACTGCTCTGTGACTGGACTAGCCTGAGGCCTCAAGCGGGGAGGGGTCCCCTCAGAACACCTTCCGCTCAGCTGAGCCTTCTGGGGTCTGGTTTATGGCCCTTTGTCTAGAGCAGCGGTTCTCAACCTGTGGGTCGCGACCCCTTTGGCGGTCGAACGACCCTTTCACAGGGGTTGCCTAAGACCATCCTGCATATCAGATATTTACATGACGATTCATCACAGTAGCAACATGACAGTGATGAAGTAGCCACGAAAATAATTTTATGGTTGGGTCACAACATGAGGAACTGTATTTAAAGGGCCAGAAGGTTGAGAACCACTGGTCTAGAGGACTGTCTGAAACAATGACCAATTGGGCCATCCCCTGCCGGTCCCCTGTCTCCAGAAACACCCAGAATGTTCTCTGAGATGCCTGGAGGTCAATTAAAGGTTCCGCCCCAACAGCAGTCAGTCAACATCAACACATACTTAGGACATGGCCCAGATAAGTTACATTTGATCTTATGACCTGAAGGTGAATTGTAGGTTACACTTAATTACACTCAAAGAGCAAGTCAGTAACAGACCTTCTATTTCACTCCAAAATACCTCGAAACCCCTTAGGGAGCCTGCTGATTATACTGTAGAGGTTTGTAGGAACCAACGAGGGTAAATAATTAGACTATATTTTTAATTAATATCGCCGTGCCTTCTAGCACAACGATAGTTAAGATTATGATAGCATTGGAATAACAGTCGGTGGAGAAACAGTCTTACCCTTGACGACGCCAGGAAGAACAAAGAAAGTTTTGTCAGATGGTCAGAAATACCCTGCAATTTTGGCAGTCTTATGTCCAAAGTTTCGGGTATGTTTAAAGGAAGTTTTTAATTTAGCAAATGCTCTGTTTGCCAAGGTGAATATTGGTCTTTATTACCAAAAATAAATCCAGAGAAAATGAAAGGGAGGTACTGTACATTTTTAGTTGGCATAATTGCAAAACTTTCTGTAATCATGGGAATTTTATGGGAATAATAACAATTAACGCAGATTTCATAATGGGCCATTTCAGTTTTGCTTTCATTAAGCTTCATAAAAATATAAGCTCATGAAAAAGCCAGTTCAATTAAAGTATGAACTTTTCATTATTTTTAACACATTTTACCTATTTTTAATTGATGAAAGTGTTACGTATTTTGCCAACCAAAGAATGTTTTCACACTTTTTTAATTCAAACCAGCTTGATTTTTTTTGCAATTCCAATAGGTTATTATTTTGTATTAACTGGAAATCAAGTAAAGTAATGGTAAAATTTCTTAAATAGATTACAATGCATACATTATTTCCTAAGGAAATTTATTTTACACATTCAATATACAGTAAATACATTTTCGTTTAACCCTAGTTAATCCTCACAATTTCTTAATGAGTTGTTAGTCTACCAATGATATTTTACAAGTGAGACAGCCCAAGCTTTAAAAAATTGTATAGCTTGCCCCAGGTCATCCAGCAAGTAGAATCCGAACATAGGTAATGCGACCACTTGTAATGTATTTGTAGTCTTAAGATAATAGGCTCCTTGAGCAAAGGTTGTAGCTGTTCTTTTATATACGTATATTGGCTTGCTTTTTCCCTAGGCTCTGTGGCTGTGCTAGGCACATATTAGTATCTCTATAAATATAGTTAACAGATGGTGTGTTTTCAGCTTTCTATTAAACACAGCTCTCTATAACCTGCCTATCTATACATTTATGGTCAAGAAATACTTAGTAATAATTCCAGTGACCCCTAAGACACTGCTAGACACTGTATCCCCAGCTGCTGGCTGAGATGACCAGCTGTATCCATAAATCTTATAGGTACTTCAATTATATCACGTCCCCAATTACATTAAATTTCTCATCTTCTACCCAACATTTCACTGTCCAAGTTTCCCAACTGGAAATGAAGAAATGGCCCCCAAATAATTTTCCTCATTCCTCCCCCATAAGGTCATGGAGTACCCATTCTCCCTGCTAAGTATCTTTCCGTTCCCTCCTTTCAATGTTCAGTGGCTCCTTTTTGATCCTTATTTCTTTTGCCCAGAAGAATTAGCAACCTGGTCGTGTCCTGTCTCTTCCCATGGCACTCTCTGTCTCAGTCTCCAAAGTTTCTTTCTGAAATAGAAACCAGGCACTTCTTAAAGGCTGCTGGCAGCTGCCTCTACCTTCTAGCAGTGTCTTCCAGCGTGAGATCCATGGACCCTTTAAGAACTGTACAAAGGGAAAGACACGTGGGTTTAGGGTAAGCTCTTGGAAATGTATAACACAGAGTAGCATATTAGAGGCTCTGAGAACTCCTGCAAGAAAGAATCCCATGTAACAGCCTTCCCCACACTTCATTTGGTCTGAAAACCCCGTTTTCCCAGACAATACCAGTGAACATCTCGAGCAGCGGTTCTCAACCTTCCTAATGTCGCAACCCTTTAATACAGTTCCTCACGTTGTGGTGACCCCCAATTTCATTGCTACAAATTGAACATTATTAAAGAATAGTGATTAATCACAAAAACCGTATGTAATTATATATGTGTTTTCCGATGGTCTTAGGCGACCCCTGTGAAAGGGTCGTTCGACCCCCAGGTTGAGAACCGCTGGTCTCGAGGAACTAGTGTCCTTTGAAGCACAGTTTGAGGAAATACCATTCTACCAGATGACGAAGCTATAGGGGCAACTCTCCTTCACTGAACACCACCTTCCTAAACCCATTGCACCAGGTCTATGGCTATCGCCAAGGCCATAACACACTCGTTTGGTCAAGTTCAATGTGAACCCGGCTTCGAAATAGAATGCACTCTCCCCAACCTTCATTCTGAAGAACTCTCACTAATAACTGCAAGACCCAGCTCTCTGAGCCTGATCCCATGCTCCTTCTGCTGCTCTGCCTCGGATCACCTTCCTCATTGCCCACATCTGTTCATCCGTCTGCCTCCCCTACGAGATGATTAGGCCCTTTTGTCTTTGTGTCTGGAGCACGAAGCCCAATCCCCAGCATGCAGCAGACACGCAACCAGGGTGGACTGAAGACCCATTTCACTGCATTTGAATTCGATCCCTTATAGATAGTAGGTCTCAGTGCATATTTATTATAAAATCTCTTGAGAGAAGTCAAAGAGACTTTTAACAATATGTAACCGCCAAAACGGGTTTGGCTCTGTGGATAGAGTGTCGGCCTGTGGACTGAAGGGTCCCAGGTTCGATACCGGTCAAGGGCATATACCTTGGTTGCAGGCACATCCCCAGTAGGAGGTGTGCAGGAAGCAGCTGATCGATGTTTATCTCTCATCGATGTTTCTAACTCTCTATCCCTCTCCCTTCCTCTCTGTAAAAAATCAATAAAAATATATTTTAAAAATAAATAAATAAATAAATAAATAAAAATAAAAATATGTAACCCACCCCTCATGGCAGCTGAGAGATACAGGGGTTTTTCCCAAGGGAGTTGTTGTGTGTGGGGGCCTGCTCTGAGCTAATCCATCTAGCAACTTGGTTATTCCTCCCCACTCCCAACTTCCTGCGTATCTCCTCCATCTGTACCTCCTCCGTGTGTACCTCCTCCATCTGGGGAAAGGGGACAGTCTTCCCCAAAGAGGGTGAGATAGAACTTTCAGCTACAAACAGAGTTACTCAGTGGAAGGTACTGTGTGCACAAGGCTTGGTGATGGACATCCATTGAATGACTGTCCTCACGGGAAGATGGGGGAAAGAGAGGTCATGGTAGTCAGTGGCTCCAAGAGTTCTTGAACTTGTTAGGGCAAGGTCTCCTGAGAAACACTCTAGCTCTACATAGCTCTGAAGAAGTTCATTTTCAAAGAGTTGCATCCAGTCTTTGTGTTTTTTTTTAATATATTTTTGTTGATTTCATAAAGGAAGGGAGAAGGAGAGAGAGGATAGAAACATCAATGATGAGAGAGAATCATGGACCGGCTGCCTCCTGCACGCCCCACACTGGGGGATCGAGCCCGCAACCTGGGCATGTGCCCTGACCGGGAATCAAACCGTGACCTCCTGGTTCATAGGTCGACGCTCAACCCCTGAGCCACGCCAGCCGGGCTGATCATTTGTAATGATGAGGCAAATCTGTAAATGACTCTGCCACCTTCTAGCTGGACAAGCGATATCACCTCTTTTACCCCCTTTTCCTCGTCTAAAACATGAGGATAAATGAGGCAGCCCTTGAGAACATTTAACACCTTGCTTGGCACATAGCAGGCAATCAATAACATTTGATTCCGCCCTAACTGGTTTGGCTCAGTGGATAGAGCGTCGGCCTGCGGACTGAAAGGTCCCAGGTTTGATTTCGGTCAAGGGCTTATACCTTGGTTGTGGGCACATCCCCAGTAGGGGGTGTGCAGGAGGCAGCTGAATTGATGTTTTTCTCTCTCATCAATGTTTCTAACTCTTCTATCCCTCTCCCTTCCTCTCTGTAAAAAATGAATAAAATATATTTAAAAAAATAAAATAAAATAACATTTGATTCTGCTTTCTCCTGAATTGTACAATTGATAACAATAAGAAGAAGAAGCACTTACATGAAATTAATAACCAACTCACAGATCTGTTGCTAAGTGTGTTTGGGACAGATCATCATTTGTCTCTGCCATTCTCCCTGTTAAATTAAAATGAGAACACACTCTTCCAAAAGCACCCCTACATCAGCAGGACTGCACTCACAAGTATGTATCTGAGCTGCATGGACATTTTAACCCTGACAGGCTCCGCTTATGGTCCAAAGTTTAGCAATTGGAGGCCCCGATAACTGTGAAATAAAGTCGGGATGATGCACGAGACTTGGAGATCCTGGTGG
>NW_005871678.1:479636-480804 GCF_000147115.1 Myotis lucifugus | reverse complement strand
CTGGAGAGACCCTCTCTCCCTCGAGAGCATGCGGCGAATTTAATACAAATTCAAAGGGAAATAAAGGAGCCGGGGAACCAAACTCCATAGGAAGCGAAGATGCACCTGTGGACTTACTCCCGGCGGGGGGGGGGGGGGGGGACCCGTTTGCTCCTCCCTCCGCCGAGTCCTACATTCTCCAGATCAAGCTGAAAACCCTTTCTCCTTTGATACTCAAGCCCGCCTACAAGATAGACATCTACAAGCAACTCGCTTTCATCCTTAGGATCTCACTAAAGCAGCGGTTCTCAACCTGTGGGTCGCCACCCCTTTGGCGGTCGAACGACCCTTTCACAGGGGTTGCCTAAGACCATTCTGCATATCAGATATTTACATGACGATTCATCACAGTAGCAACATGACAGTTATGAAGTAGCCACGAAAATAATTTCATGGTTGGGTCACAACATGAGGAACTGTATTCAAGGGCCAGAAGGTTGACAACCACTGCTAAAGGCAACTGCCCCACATACAGAGCGGTGCCTTCTTTTACTTCCATTTTATCCCGTCTTTTACCAAAAAATAAAAACAAAACCCTAGATCCTGCTCTCTTCCTTCTAGGGACACTTGCATTTTCCGCCCCATAGAGAAAGCATTGCTATCTGGGCTCCGCATCCCAAGAGGGACCCCCTTGTGGGGAGTCACGACCAACGCCCCGAAGGTCAAGGGGGAAATGGCAAGCGAGGAAGGTCCGAGTTCTTAAAATTTCTCTTCACAAAATGGCGCAAAAGAAAAAAAGGAAGAATGCTGCTCTTCCGTCTGTGACGAATTTTACTTTCAGCGTCTAAACCATCGAAGGAAAAATAGTTAAAGCAAGTGATACTCTGTCACAGCTAACTTGCCCTGCAAGCTGTTCTCAATGTCTCTGTCATCCCCAGACCTGCGTTTAGGAGGCCGGACGTGTGGAGACGCACGGACTCTGCTTTAATAATTTGTGTCACCTCCCTTTCTCCATGGTTTTCTCCTAATCTGTGCTGCTGTTGATTCCCCATGGTCACCAAGAAAAGAAAGAAGGAAGGAAAGGAAAGGAAGAAAGAGGAAGTCCCTGCCGGCGTGGCTCAGTGGTTGAGCGTCGACCCATGAACCAGGAGGTCAGGGTTCGATTCCCAGTCAGAGCACATGCCCGGGT
>NW_005871678.1:477970-479265 GCF_000147115.1 Myotis lucifugus | reverse complement strand
GAAAAGAAGAAGACACCTTTAGGGTTGTGTCCAGCAAACTCAAAAGGAACAGAAGTCTTATGTTCTCTTCTATGATTAACTCCGGGGAAGAAACATGTTAAGAAGACAAGCGAATACTATTGTGGTGACTGCATCTCCTCCAGTAAGTCTTTTCAAGGACTAAAGTTCTCTCTGAAAATATAACGCCATCATTCTGGGCACCACAGTGAGGGGCATAAGTTGAGTTTGAAACCACCACTGAGCGTGTACGTTGGGCCCAGCACTGTGTGAAGTCCGCCACGGACAGCTGTGTAGGTTGTACCCAGCACAGCGGTGCCCAGGGGACGAACGGGGCAGCTAAAATCCAGCTGCTGCTTCTGCCACGCCAAACCCCGGTGCTGGCCGTTCCTGCCTGGAGGAAGCGTGGCTTCTGGAACTCGCCTGCCCCAAGGGCCCAGCTCTCTGATAAGCATGTTTGACAGAAGTTGTTCAGAGCCTAGGGGTACGGGGGCTTGTAATCTAATGGCAGATCAACTCCATGGAGGTGATACCCATGACCTGAGCAGCAGTCCTTATGGGGTAAAGGCCAGCCAGGGGGTGGCCGCCACTTCCCCCTGTAGAGTTCCTGCTCTCGCCTTCTTGGCGAGCACAAAGGTGCTGTGACGGCATCTGAACCAGGAGGTCACAGTTCAACTCCCGGTCAGGGCACAGGCCCGGTTGCAGCTCAATCCCCAGTGTGGGGCGTGCAGGAGGCGGCCGATCCATGATTCTCTCTCATCATGGATGTTTCCCTCTCCCTCTCCCTTCCTCTCTGAAATCAATAAAAATATATTTTAAAAAAAAGTTGTGGTCAACTCTATGAGGCAGGGGTCTGACTCCCCTTTTTCCAGCCCAGGCCACCCAGCAGCTGGTTGACCCCCAAGGTCCCACGTCCTCCCAAGGGAGAGGGACCCAGAAGAAGGAAGACGGAGACGTGGGTGACGGGGGTGAGGCTCGGAGCAGGGACCCTGTGGTATTCGGCAATGATCGCCAGCGCCCAGCATAGTGCCTGGCACATGGAAGGCCCCCTAGAAGTATTTATTTTTTAAGAAAATATGTTTTTATTGATTTCAGAGAGGAAGGAAGAGGGAGGAGATAGAAACATAAATGATGAGAGAGAATCATTGATCGGCTGCCTCCTGCAGGCCCCACACTGGGGATCGAGCCCATCATCCAGGCATGTGCCCTTGACCAGAATCAAACCTGGGACCCTTCAGTCTACAGGGCCGGCGCTCTATCCACTGAGCCACACCAGCCAGGGCGCCGGAAGTATTTCT
>NW_005871678.1:474243-476140 GCF_000147115.1 Myotis lucifugus | reverse complement strand
GACGTCTATAGACTGACGCCCCAACGACGCCCCCGAAGCCAACCCAAGTAACTGAGGGGAGGGGTGGGGGGGTGTAATAACAAAAAAGAATGCAAAAGAACTAGGGGTGGACGTGCCCCAACCTGTATGTCTCAGCGGTTGAGTGTTGACCTATGAACCAGGAGGTCACCGTTCAATTCCCAGCCAGGGCACAAGCCCCAGGTTGGTGGCTCGATCCAGCGTGGGGCGTGCAGGAGGCAGGCAATCAATGATTCTCTCTCATCGTTGATGTTTCTCTCTCCCTCTCCCTTCCTCTCTGAAATCAATAAAAATAAATATTTTTAAAATGGCTCCCCTTCGCGATGGAGGCAGGGCCGGTTCTGATCCCAGGAAGTGCTCTGGCGTCTGCTGTCCACAGGCAAAGAATGAAGCAATTTCTCACCCTCCCATGTCGGCCTGTCCCCCTTCGGGTAGATCTGCCTCTCGCTGTGCCGCTTGTCACGTGCCGCTGTGATTGGGTCTTCATCGTATTCACAAAAAGCAGAGGCTGCGCATCCAGGTTTTATGCTAACCAGCTCCTGCTCCTCCACGCGCTGACATTTAGACGCTCTAAGCCCACACACTTCGCCTGTGCTGTCTTCATTTCCCAAAGCCTGAATCTGTACCCCGATCGCTGGTGATAACATTTCTACAGCCATTGTTAAGCCTCTTAAGTTTCTTCTCCACTTGAGGAGTGTTTAGCATATCGTTTGCTAAAAACCGGCCTGCATGCGCCCCAGGTGAAGTGAGATTTGATAACACGTTCATGGGAGATTATCCCAGACTAAGCTACTGAGCGACTAGCTCAGCCTCACTCAGCCGGTGTCTCTGTACGTGCACCTTCATACACCTCTCCGGGCCAGCTGATTTTTAAAAAATTGATTTTAGCCGAAACCGGTTTGGCTCAGTGGATAGAGCGTCAGCCTGCGGACTGAAGGGTCCCAGGTTCGATTCCGGTCAAGGGCATGTACATTGGTTGCGGGCACATCCCCAGTAGGAGGTGTGCAGGAGGCAGCTGGTCGATGTTTCTCTCTCATCGATGTTTCTAACTCGCTATCCCTCTTCCTTCCTCTCTGTAAAAAATCAATAAAATACATTTTTTTAAAAAATTGATTTTAGAGACAGAGGAAGGAAGAGTTATTCCACTTAGTTATGCGTTCAATGGTCGATTCTTGTCTATGCCCTGGTGGGAACTGAACCTGCAGCCTTGGTATCGGGACAATGCTCTCATCAGCTGAGCTATTCTTGATGTGCTTTGAGGACATCCGGGAGACAGTCATTGGGGGTGGAGGACTGTGCAACTCTCCGTGTTAAGGCTCAGGGGATGTGATGGAAGCACGGGTGCGCTACGTACCAAATGGTTCTATGGCATCCACTTGTTTGCAGGGACCCAGACTACTTTGGCTTCAGGTAGAGAGGTTTGGCAAGGATGCTGAGTTCGGGTATGTGTTTTGCTCCCACCCATGCTTCAAATCCCCTTCCTGGCGTTTTCAGCAATTGAGAAGCTCAGTGTGGCTGAACGGAGTGTCCGTGTTCTAGGCCTCCCAAGGCAAGCTCTGGAGGCCAGGGGCAAGCAGAGGACCCAGCCTCTGAAGGGAGGGCCTGTGAGTGACCAGCAGGGTGTCCGCGAACATAGACGTGACATTGTCTCTGTCTGCAGCTCTTTCCACGTTAACCGCCATCAGTTAGCAGCCAACAAAGTGATCGCCTTTCCCAAGGCGTTTCTTTCATTGGCTGCAACGCAGAGCGATTCAGACATTTCAAGTATGAAAGTCTTCTCTTGAACTTCTTTAGTGACCTAGCAATGTGTTTTTTTGTTCTCTCCCATTTTCCTGAAAAAAAGGAATTAAGCCCGGCCGGTGTGGTTCAATGGTTGAAG
>NW_005871678.1:465789-472050 GCF_000147115.1 Myotis lucifugus | reverse complement strand
AGCCCTGCCTTGGGGGGGAATCAAACCCATGACCCTTCGGTCCATGGGCCGACACTCTAACCACTGAGCACACTGGCCAGGGCCCAGATTTCTTTAAGTTCCTATTCACTTTCTGTGATGGTCTCTGTATCTACAGCCATCATCGATTAATAGTAAATTTCTGAAGAGTCCAATAAGCAGAGAATCACAAAAGCAGGTTTTCCTAAAACTTCTGGGTCTATATACCCTTTGAGACCAAGTCATCACTCTAGGCCTAAGCCGTCCTCTAAGACAAATGGCAAAAAGGCAACTCAAACCAGCTAACATCAAAAGAGGACTGGATTCCTCGCCATCAGTGCAGAGTCCAAAAGCTCTGGCTCCGATCAGGGTGGGATGCAAGCTACAGGCACTGGCGTCTCCATCTCACGCTCGCTCTTCCTCTCCCTCTGCTCCTCGCTGGCTTTCTTCTCCCCTGGGCCCTCCTCACCAGCAGTTACAGGATTGCACATGGCTAATCTAGAAAGGAGAACAATTCTTTTTTTTTTTTAATCTTCACCCAAGGATATTTTTCCATTGATTTTTTTTTTTTTTACGAGATTGGAAAGGAGAGGGAGAGACAGAGAGAAACATCGATGTGAGAGACACATCGATCGGTTGCCTCCCTCATGCCCCTGACCAGGGCTGGGGAACCTGCAACCTAGGTATGTGCCCTTGACCGGAATCGAACCTGGGACCCTTCAGTCCACAGGCCGATGCTCTATCGCTGAGCCAAACCTGCTAGGGCAGCACTTCTTTTTTTATATCACCCACCAGAGTCCCAGAGAAGCCTTGAGTTGGCTTAGCCTGGGTCTTGTACCCATCCTTGAACTGATCACTACCTTCAGAGGGATAAGGCATCTGATTGGCCAGCCAAGAGGAGGAAGAGGAGGAGGAGGAGAAAGAGAAGAGAGAAGGAGGAGGATTAGGAGAAGGGGATGGTGATCCACAGAAGTGCCACACAGGAATGGCCTCTCTTCGCCCAGAGGTGTCTTGCTCATTTTATCTTCATGCTGTCTCCAAAGTTTAGCTTCTGATAAAGGAAGTGGATTATAGATCATTCCATCCTCCTTTTTATTTTTTTTTTATTTTTTTTTTAAATATATTTTATTGATTTTTTACAGAGAGGAAGGGAGAGAGATAGAGAGTTAGAAACATCGATGAGAGAGAAACATCGATCAGCTGCCTCCTGCACACATCCTACTGGGGATGTGCCTGCAACCCAGGTACATGCCCTTGACCGGAATCGAACCCGGGACCTTTCAGTCCGCAGGCCGACGCTCTATCCACTGAGCCAAACCGGTTTCGGCCCATCCTCCTTTTTAGATTGTTTATGTGTTCATTCATGTATCTATTAGGAAATGGACACAGTTCTGGAGAGAGCAAGGCTTTGGGGTCGACGATCATGGTCCTTACCACAGTGACAGTGACACCACTCCAGGGAGCCCACTCTCGTCTTCCGGTCCACAGATTGACAAAGGGGGGCTGCGGAGTGGGCCGCGTTTGTATTTCTTTCTCAGACTCGGGGACAAGGGCGAGAGCTCCCCTGTGGTCCTTCCTCGCACTGTAACATCCCTCTGACCCGCGGCACACAAGGGTCGCAGTGACTGGAAGGGCGGCCACGCTGATGCGCCGGGCCCAAGGGTTGGGGATCCCGGAAATGCTCAACCGGTTCAGCAAGAACGGGCACCACACCTTCTCCAGGCTCTCCGGTGAATAAGCCACCAAAAATGAGAACTGGGAAGAATGAGGGAAGTGCCTCAGGCGGGGGGGTCTGTGGTGATGGAGAGTTCAGATAAGAGCAAGTGAGTACGTCGGCTCTTAGCTTCATTCCAGGCTCACATTTTTTCCGAAGAACTGTTGACTTCTGGGGGAGAGAGAGAGAGAGAGAGAAGACACCCAATGGAGAGACGTTCCTCATGCCCTGACCCTGAATCCCCCACAACACTACTCCTACTAGACCTTCTCTTTCCCATGACTGTTTTTTGTTGGTTTTTTTAAATGTATTTTTATTGATCTTAGGAAGGAAGAGGGAGAGAGAGATAGAAACATCAAGGGTGAGAGAGAATCATTGATCAGCTGCCTCCTGCACATACCACACTGGGGATCGATCTTTTTTGATGCATGGGCAGAATATTGACTAAGTCATACTCCTCTCCTCATAATGTGCTATCATAACTGCGTTCCAGGCCCTTCACTCATTTGTTTGGTACCTTTATCCCATTTCCCTCCTCAACCCCTAAGCCAGTGGTCGGCAAACTGTGGCTCGCCAGCCACAGTTCGCTGACCACTGCCCTAAGCAACAACCCTATTAGTTTGGGTGACATCCTTGGATTTGTATATTATCCTCATAAGACACGGAGTATATCCTTGTCCTCTGTGTATATGTGTATATAGTATATGCAAATGATGTCTGCATATTTTTTCCAACCAGAACATCTTTAATATGTATCTACACTACTCCTGACTGCTGTATGTCATTGCATGGTAAGCCTCCTGACATTTTTTTAAATCTGTTTTTATTGATTTCAGAGAGGAAGGCAGAGGGAGAGAGAAACATCAGCGATGAGAGAGAACCACTGATCGGCTACCTCCTGAATGCCCCCAACTAGGGATCAAACCCACAACCCGGGCCTGTGCCCTGACCGGGAATCGAACTGTGACCTCCTGGTTCATATGTCGACGCTCAACCACTGGGCCCTGCCGGCCGGGCCCTCCTGACCTCTTATTCTCCATCTCCCTGGTGATGAACTTCTAGTCACCGACATCCTCTCCACCACAAACAGCTCCTTGAGGGCCATCCTCATCCAGCGCCTCAGGGACCAGTATGAGCGCTTTCTGGGCTCTGTGCCCAGCAGGGGGCCAGCCAGGTCAAGAGACTTGGCGATGGGTCTCCACCTGGCTCCCCGTCCTGACCAGACGAGGCCACGCTATCCGGCTCCCATCACGTAAACAGCAGGATCTGAGGCTCAAAGCGATGAAGTAATCTGCCTGATTCCATGCGGCTGGTTAGTGGCAGAGTAGGGACTCCGTGCAGATTTCTCTGGCTCCCGGTGTGCACCCTCTCATTGGACCACACTGCCTTCCCCGGGGGACTTCAGGCTCCACGGCCTGTGTCAGAGGCATCAGGGACACGAGGGCCGGAAAACCGATCCTTCCCTTCACCAGGCACCCCTTCCCCAGCCTACATGCATGGGGAGCCCTCTCTGCCACGGGGCCCAAGACCCCTCGCCTGGGGTGGGCAGCGATGCATCATGGGAGGGAAGGGACAGCCCCATTGGCCAGGGGCCAGCCAGCTCAGCCCCCCTCGCACCTTGGATGCGGGCAGATGAACAGCTGCCATCTGGCAAGCAGTGTGTCTCCAGGCAAACGGCACCCCCCTCCCCATGAATCCCGCGAGTGTCCAACACCCGTCAAGGCCGGTGCAACTTTGATGGCTCTATTAATGAAGATGAAAAGTTGAGATATGCCAACTGCAGATTAAATGGCATCTCGGTAACATGATTAGCTCGGAGTTACTAGCTGCGCAGTGAGGCGGCCAAGTGACTAATCCGGGGAGGGCTGGGAGCCGTGGGCAGCGCGGCCTCCGGGCGCCTTTATTGCATCAGGAGCCGCTGGCTAAGGAGCACCTGGAGGACAGACTTCCACCCGGGAAGTCACTCCTTCGCAGGGAAGCTTTAATTTCTTGAAATGCTGGGTGAAATCGAGGCTGGTCTATAGCAAGATGAGCAGGGATCTGCAGACGTCCATGTACATAGAGAACATGGCTGAGCAAATGAGCAGAAACCAAAGGATCGGGTGATAGAGAAAAAGTCTCAGCGCCACCAGTCACTTCTCCCACTTCCTTTCTTCCGTCCTCAGCTCGCTGTGATCAAGGAAGTTCTCCTGTACCCGCGCTTCTCAATGCATTGGCGACATCAGTGCATATGAGTTAGGCGTTGTCCTCCCCATTTTCCAGACGAGAAAGTTAAGGCTGAAAAGTGCTGAGTCACTTGTCTCCAGTTACTGAGCATCTAGACCAGTGATGGCGAACCTTTTGAGCTCGGTGTGTCAGCATTTTGAAAAACTTAACTCTGGTGCCGTGTCACAGATAGAAATTTTTTGATCTTTGCAACCATAGTAAAACAAAGACTTATATTTTGGATATTGATTTTATATATTTAAATGCCATCTAACAAAGAAAAATCAACCAAAAAGATGAGTTCGCGTGTCACCTCTGACACGCGTGTCATAGGTTCGCCATCACTGTCCTAGACTCTGGCCAAGCTGTGAGTCAGCCTCGGGTTTTTCTGAGTCCAAAGGTAGTGTCACCAGAAGGAGAGTTCATGCTTTGACTTCCCGATGTTAGGGAGATCCAGAGAATTTGGGGGGGGGGAGGGGGGTTGTTCCAAAGATCATTCCCAACAGAAATGGAAAGCCAACCCCAATAGAGAGGCTTTCAAATTTCATCTTGAAGACACAGGATGAGTGTGTTTTGGGGACGTGGGGTGGTTTGTGAAGATCTGTGAGTAATTTGACAACTGAAATGTCTTTCAGCCTGGCCAGTGTGGCTCCATGGTTGAGAGTCAACCTATGAACCCGGAGGTCATGGTTCAATTCCCGGTCAGGCCACATGCCCAGGTTGGAGGCTCCATCCCCAGTGTGGGTCATGCGGGAGGCAGCCGATCAATGATTCTCTCTCATTATTGACGTTTCTTCCTTTCTCTCCCTCTCCTTTCCTCTTTGAAATCAATCAAAATACATATGAAATAAATAAATACAATGTCTGCCAATTTAGCTGGAATTTTCCAAGAAAGTCTTGGCAACTTTGAAACTTCCAAGAATCCTATTCAGACCCAAATGTCTAGAAATCTCCCTCCAGTTGGACCGTAGGAGGCCAAGAGCATGTATTAGCAGTATGTCACCTGATTTAAACTGTGTTTTGTATCAAGTTATCTAAGTACATGTTGCAAAACGCACAGTCTCTCTTGCTACGCATTTCCATGCATGCCAGATAGATGAACAAGAACTGGCTAATTATGGTAGGATGATTAATGCTTACATTTCGCCCTATAAGTAGGACTTTTGTTTTTTAATCCTCACCCGAGGATATTTTTCCATTGATTTTTAGTTAGAGTGGAAGAGAGAGGGAGAGACAGAGAGGAATATTGATGTGAGAGAGACACATTGATTGGTTGCCTCTTTCCTGCACCCTGACCAGGGCCCACATGGGGGAGGAGCCTGCAACCAAGAAAGTACATGCCCTTGACCAGAATCGAACCTGGGACCCTTCGGTCCACAGGCCTACGCTCTATCCACTGAGCCAGACCGGCTAGGACAGGACTTTCATTTTTGGTGAAGTCCTCGAAATCCCTTCCTGGAAAAACAAATGAGATTCCGTTCTCCATTCTCCTGGTTAACAGTGTCATTGTCAGACTGAGATGCTCAAACAATCAGCTAAATTCCATTGTCCTGCTGAATCCCTTCCCTTTTGTGATGCATTCACAAACTTATTTAGTCTTCCGCCTCCTCAATGGCCCCAAATTTATAGAAACTACCAGCAAAGGTCCGTAATTGGAACCGGCTTGATAAAGCCCTATGGAAGGATGAGTAATCTTTCTTTTTGTCTGCATCTTCCCTAAATATCCTTGTCCTTTGTGTTTTGCAATACCTTTTGCACCCAGCTCTGGTCAAAACTGTTGTTGGCCATTTGCCAGTCTGAAATGTCCTACAAAATGAATTGCTTCTTTTGTAAATAGGAAAAAACTTGGGGAAAGATGGCTTCGAAATAGGGTGCGAGAATTATAGCTAGCCGGCAGCCCTTTCTGTGGGAGCCAGGGAGGGTGGTGAGTTTAGAGTCGGTGCCGTGTGTATAAATCATGATTCAGAGACGATTGTGCGCTTGCCTTCATATCTCCTCCGGTCTGTAGTGTGGGGCATTGCAAAGATTTTTTTCCAGAAAGCATCCCGTATTTCCTGGGTCGGAACGGCCTTGCATTTGGGGTTCAGCTTTCCAATGACACCAGTACCACAGAGAAATGGGGACACATTTGTCACCACTGGTCTGAGGCTTAATGAGGACACCATCATTTTGCCAGGGAGTTCACCCACTTTTCCTGGCTTCCTTGTCTTACTTTTCCCTTGAAGAAGCTAATTTATTCCTCTTACAATTTAAATGCCAGCATTTTCTAATACTATTCTTGCGAGGTGACTTCTGATTTGTCCACTCTTTATCTTTCCTCTATTTCATATCATCCAATGCTATCC
>NW_005871678.1:463668-465689 GCF_000147115.1 Myotis lucifugus | reverse complement strand
TCAGAGTTGTGAAAACATTCTTGAACCAGTGTGGTCAAAATTAACCCAATAATGCCCTTATAGGGCACATTATCATAAAATAATAAGCTTTTGTGATTTTTACAAACTTAGAAATGCCAGTGGAAGCACATTAAAGGGAAAATTTTTTAAGCTCACATTTTAAAAGAGAACGAATTCTCTGTTTTTGCCCACTGAAATGCAGTGGTATCATGTATGTATATACACTATGAATCACTATGTAGGATTATGAAAATAACTTTCTTTCAATACAATTATTTTCAAATGCAGTTCTTTTCGAAGCATACATCTTAATGTAATATTCAAAATTATGAGGATACAATGAGAGAGAAAAAAACTATTGAAAAGATGGATCATTCAAAGCAGGATTGGATTGATGGTCAATTAGAATTATATCCACACTTCCACTGGCGGGTGGGTTTGCTTTTTTCACCTCTGAAAATTAGCTGAAATGAAATATATTACACCAAGATATCTGGGCAGGAAATTGCCACTAGGTGTGAACAAGAGACATCCAATCGCTCCATTATAATGAAAATGCGATCAGTCGTATCTATACTGAGGAAAGAAGACAAAACATGGCCAACACTGAAGTATTTAGAAAAGTACCGTTAAATTAGCTCAACTTACAATCAGAACTGGGACTGAATAAATCAATGAAGGAGATGTAAGTCCCTCTTTCAAAGACTTTTTTTTTAATATCAACAAATGTTTTCTAATCTGTTTGAGCGTCGATCTAACTTCAGAAGGAAAAACATGCAGATATAAACAACGTGGCTGTCCATAACACATTGAAGAAAATAAGAGCTACACACCCGGCCGGCGTGGCTCAGTGGTTGAGTGTTGACCTATGACCCAGGAGGTCACAGTTTGATTCCCATCAGGGCACATGGCCAGGTTGTGGGCTCGATCCCCATTAGAGGGGGCGAGCAGGAGACAGCTGATCAGTGACTCTCTCTCATCATTGATGTTTCTATCTCTCTCTCCCTCACCCTTCCTCTCTGAAATCAATGAAAATATTTATAAAAAGGAAAAATAAGAGCTACTCATTGTATAAATTTATAAAACAATATAAATGCTCCAAACATAGTCAAATACTGAGCAAAAAGTACAGTGACGCGAGCCTGCTTGATGAGAATCATAAAGATTCTTCATTTCTCTGGATCATTTCTCAAATGGTGTGTTGCCTCTGGAAGCCAGCTTTCATGTGGGAAAGACTTCATTGTAAGGACCAAGTCCTAATAGTCCAGCTTCGCAGGGTTAAAGAAAGAAACTGGCCGAAACCGGTTTGGCTCAGTGGATAGAGCGTCGGCCTGTGGACTGAAGGGTCCCAGGTTCGATTCCAGTCAAGGGCATGTACCTGGGTTGCGGGCACATCCCCAGTAGGAGATGTGCAGGAGGCAGCTGATTGATGTTTCTCTCTCATCGATGTTTCTGACTCTCTCTCTCCCTTCCTCTCTGTAAAAAATCAATAAAATATATTATTTAAAAAAAAGAAAGAAACTGGACAGTGTGGTTTTAGCCGAAATTTTAATGGGGACCAATAATGACTGGTGTCACAACCAATAACACACAAGCTTGAAAAATATTAACTAACTCTGAGGCTTCACAGCTGTGTGAGTGTGAGTGTGAGTGTGTGTGTGTGTGTGTGTGTGTGTGTGTGTGTCAATCCCTCATCCGAGGATATTTTCCCATTGATTTCTAGAGAGAGTGGAGGGAGGGGGGGGGGGAGAGAGAGAAACCATGAGTGTGAGAGAAAAACATCAATTGGGTGCCTCCCCACAGGGGCCCCAAAAGGGAACCGAGGCCTGCAACCAAATGGGTGCCCTTGACCGGACCTCGAACCTATGACCCTTCCAGTCACAGGCTCTATCCACTGAGCCAAACGGGCCAAAAAAAACGCAGCGTGGGGCGTGTGTGTCTAAAATAACAGAGAGGTGCCCTAGTGGGACTAGGCCATTTAAAATCATTCCCACGTAGCTCGCCCACATTTTTGTTTACGT
>NW_005871678.1:396493-463273 GCF_000147115.1 Myotis lucifugus | reverse complement strand
GAGCTTCTGTTCTGCTAAGCTACATGACCTCAGGCAGCTTAACGGTCGGCTGTGCCTCACTTTTTTCATCAGTAAAATGGGAATAGGCATAGTGTGTATCTCGTGGGTTGTAAGGAGAATTGAGTTAACGTGTATAAAACAGAACAGAATCTGGTGCGTGGGAAGTACGATATTGGAGTCACTTGTCATTATTTCTATGGTACTAGAGGTAAGGGTCCCAGTAGGTGCCATTTTAGCATGACCAACACAAAATGAGACCCTTGGCTTGGCACTTCTGGGTGCTTGGACTCAAAATTCAACCTGGCTAATGATCTGGACCAACAGATGAGCCCTTTTATTAACAAGTAAGGAGCACTATTAAACAAAATCACATCTCACTTGTCTCTAACTCTATTTCTCAAAAAAAAAAAAAAAAAAAAAAAAAAAAACAAGTAAGGAGGATGCCCTAACCGGTTTGGCTCAGTGGATAGAGCATCGGCCTGCGAACTGAAAGGTCCCAGGTTCGATTCCGGTCAAGGGCATGTACCTGGGTTGCGGGCACATCCCCAGTGGGAGATGTGCAGGAGGCAGCTGATCGATGTTTCTCTCTCATCGATATTTCTAACTCTCTATCTCTCTCCCTTCCTCTCTGTAAAAAATCAATAAAATATATTTAAAAAAAATGGTATGTTGCCCAGCCAGTGTGGCTCAGTGGTTGAGCATAGACCCATGAACCAAGAGATCACCGATTCGATTCCCAGTCGGGGCACGTGCCTGGGTTGTGGGCTGGATCCCCAGTAGGGGGCGTGCAGGAGGCAGCCAATCCATGTTTCTCTCTCATCAGTGTTTCTTTCTCTCTCTCCCTTCCTCTCTGAAATCAATAAAAATATATGTTTAAAAAGTATATGTAGAGCAGGGTGCGATTTTATTTACGTGTAAGAATATATTCCAGCGAAAGGGGAAATTCATTTCTGGGTGTTCTTAGTTTTGCCTTGTGTGTTCTGCTTTTTCTCTGTAACGAGTAAACGGTACTTTTATGTATCAACACACAATAGGAGAAAGTCCATCGTGATGGGAAACGCAGGTGGGCGCTTGTCTCCACCCGCCCAAGCGGTCCTCCCCGGGTAAGCCCTTTAATCTGCTGCCTCATCGGCCTGTGCCTTTGGGTGATGGATGGCTCAGTCGCCTCTGGCCTGTCATATTGTTATTTGCTTTGAAATCTAACATCTGGGTGGCAAAGACCGGAGCTGTCTAATATCATTTTTCTAGTGTTTGAATGTACAGAAAAATACACAACAATTCTTCTGATCGTCGGGATGAGGCAAAAACAACCAGTTCTGTGTGTTGGAGGCAAGTCAACCTCATAAGCTTAGCTTAGGACAAACAAAAGGCCCGGCCTGTGTCCCCTGTCAGTGTGTCTCGCAGATGTGGCATTCTGAGCGCTCTCGGTCATGTTTAAAACAACCCAGCCCAGCCGGCGTGGCTCAATGGTTGAGCATCAACCTATGAACGAGGAGGTCAGGGTTCGATTCCCAGTCAAGGCACATACCTGGGTTGCGGGCACGATCCCCAGTGTGGGGCGTGCAGGAGGAAGCCCATCCATGATTCTCTCTCATCATTCTATCTCTCTCTCCCTCTTCCTTCCACCCTGAAATCAATAAAAATATTTTTTTTTAAAGCACACACAACCACAAATGCAGATTCCTTCACTGCCTGGCGTTTTCTTCCTGCTCTAAGTGGAGTTTCTCCAGCTACCCTTTGCTTCATTACATACGTGACCACATTCATGGACCATTTTCTTTTTCCTTTTTTTCTTTTTTTTAAATATATTTTTATTGATTTCAGAGAGGAAGGAGAGGGAAAGAGAGAAACATCAATGATGAGAGAGAATCATGGATCGGCTGCCTCCTGCAAGCCCCCCACTGGGGATTGAGCCCGCAACCCAGGCATGTGCCTTTGACCGGGAATCGAACTGTGACCTCCTGGTTCATAAGTCGACGCTCAACCACGGAGCCACGCCAGCTGGGCCGTTGACCATGTTCAAAGTTCTCATTTTCCTTATCACTCTGCACATACATTTTGGTTTCCTCCCCCAGAAAGTTTTAGAATCTCCTCTGATGTCCACTGACCATTGTACATCCAGCGATTCTGGTCCCCTTCTACAGTGAATTACAAATGTGTTACCAGGAGTCCTAATGGTCTCACTCCTCATTCCTTTTATCAAGGTTGCTTACTGATACAATCAGAGAAAATGCAGCATAAATTTGTGGGGTGGCCACTTTAAGCAGGATGAATGATCGAGCCAGAGCCATGGAGGGATCCTCTGGTATATTTTAAACTGTGTCTTTCAAGTTGCTGTTGCAATGGTCCGGAGAGCCAAGTGTGAATGTTGAACATGGCTGGGTTCCACAAGGGCATCAAAATCTCTTAAAAAGGCCCTACCAGGTTTGGCTCAGTGGATAGAGCGTCGGCCCGCAAACCAAAGGGCCCCGGGTTCGATTCTGGTCAAGGGCACATACCTTGGTTGTAGGCTCCTCCCCCGCCTGGACCCTGGTCAGGGCACATGCAGGAGGCAACCAATGGATGAGTTTCTCTCTCATCCATGTTTCTCTATGTCTTTCCCTTGCTCTTCCACTCTTTCTGAAAATCAGTGGAAAAATATCCTCCGGTGAGGATTTAAAAAAATACATATCTAAAAGGAATTGTTGCATTAGAATGAGAAGCAGTGAGACATGCATAGCTCAAGTAGAAATCTGGAAAAGACTTTAAGGGGAAAATAAAATTCTAGTAAATGGTCTGCTACCTTGAGCAACCACTCTGCCTTTGCCAGGGGAGCTTGAATTACCTGCCTGGCCCTTTAAGCATTTTCATGTACAAATCAAACACAGATGGCCCATTATGTTTATGACCTCCTGTCAATTACTCTAGATGGAGCATGCATTAATTATTGAAATATTTTCATAGTATACAAGTTTTTAGTGGTTACATTGCCACAGATAATTTCAACTTTCTGATTGGAAGCCAGTCTAAGCAATTTTATTTACGAGAATTAATCTCTTGAATGTAGTAAAAACTACAAATACAGTAGTAGGTGTGTGGGGTTTTTTTCCATTTAACAAAGCCAACCTACAAATCCTGGCCTCTATCCTTGGAAGCCAGCGTTAGGTTAGCATTGCACACGATACATAAACTCTGCCAAAATCTATTACAATTGTAGTAAATTTTGATTACTAGAGTTGTTTGTTATTTATGTTTCGAAGATAAAGATAATATTGGGAATAGCCCTCTTCTATTCGATGTATAAATTACATCCATAAAATATCTTGTTTTATAAACAGTGAAATAAAAGCAGGCCAAACTTGGTTAAAGCTTCAAATGGTTGCATCTACTTTGGTTCAAGTCAATAAACACTTCAGATGATAGGAGAGTCCACGGAGTGTTCAGACTTTTAACTATGCCACTAGTTGCTGTCTGACAGGGACCACAAAATCCCGGGCCATGTAGCTGTCAGAGAACCAGAGAACAGACCACTCTAATGAAGTCAGCACATTGAGGAAACTTCGAGGGAGACACATATTTCCTGTCACTCTGGCAGGAAGCTGTTCATTCAACAAGTATTAATTGAGCACCTACTATGCTCAGGGAACTTTCATAGGTACCTGGAGTACATTGGGGAACAAAGCAAAGGCTTTTCTCCTACCATAGATTCTAACAGGATCCATTGCCTCCTTTAACCATGTTTGCACAGAGAAGCGAAAGATCAGAGAGGTGAGTCACCTACCTGAGGTCACCCAGTGAGAAAGCAGGAAAGCCAGGATAAGAACTCAGGCCATCAGAGGCCATATTTAAAAAATATATATATATATATATGTGTGTGTGTGTGTGTGTGTGTGTGTGTGTGTGTGTGTGTAGTTGATTTCAGAGAGGAAGGGAGAGGAAGAGAGAGATAGAAACATCAATGATGAGAGAGGTTCATGGATCTGCTGCCTCCTGCATGCCCTACACTGGGGATCGAGCTCACAACCCTGGGCATGTGCCCTGACCAGGAATGGAACCCTGACTTCCTGGTTCATAGGTCAATGCTTAACCACTGAGTCACACTGGCTGGGCCAGAGACCATATTCTTAACCCATCATCTCTTGCACCTTTACTGTTGCCAGCTCACCTCTTCCTGGCTCAGTGGCCCACTAATCTGGGTCCGTGAGAAGTTACTATATTTAAATGGAGTTAGCTGGACTTTTCTTCAGTAGAAGTCTCCAGTTAGGCAGAGCAACCCTAACAACAAAAATTGTTGCCTATATCTCTTCTCTCAAGAATACACTATAGCCCTAGCCGGTTTAGCTCAGTAGATAGAGCCAATGGCCTGCAGACCAAAGAGTCCTGGGTTTGATTCTGGTCAAGGGCACGTACCATAGTTGCAGGCTCCTCCCCGGCCCAGGCCCTGGTTGGGGCTCATGTAGGAGGCAGCCAATCGATGTGTCTCTCTCACATCGATGTTTCTCTCTGTCTTTCCCTCTCTTCTACTCTCCCTAAAAATCAATGGGTAAATATCCTTAGGTGAGGATTCACACACCAAAAAAGAAAAAAGAATTCACTGTAGAAGAATGTTTAGGCCAAGATGGGACGAGTGAGATTAGCATCATGGGAATGCTGATGTCACAGCCCAGCATATGGTGGCCCCTGGGGCGGCAGGCAGTCCACACGCAGCCAGTGGCTTCTTTCTCCAGCCAGAGCCCAGCAGGTCTTGACGATGCTAATCCTGGCGAGGGCTGGTGGCTGGCTGTGCTCACCTACCGAGTGGCAGCTGAGGCTGAAGAAAAGGTGCTCCCCAACCAGAATCGCAGAGATTCAGCACATGTATGAGGTGCAAATCATAATCGATAGAGCCCTTCCTTACACAGTGGACCCTGTCACAGATATTCATAACGAACGCTGCGAATGGGGAGGATTCATATAAACATGAATGCCATATTCATTAAATGGTGTCAGTTAATCATAGATGTTCATTTTGCCCAATTAAAAAGTAATGTATTGCCCGGCCTGCATGGCTCAGTAGTTGAGCATTGACCTGTGAATCAGGAGGTCACGGTTGGATTCCCGGTCAGGGCACATGCCCAGGTTGCAGGCTCAATCCCCAGTGTGGGGTGTGCAGGAGGCAGCTGATCCATGATTCTCTCTCATTGTTGATGTTTCTGTCTCTCTCTCCCTTCCTCTCTGAAATCAATAAAATATATATGAGAGGCCCGATGCACGAAATTCGTGCAAGGGTAGGCCCTCGCTGCCCCGGCTGCTGCCTCGGCCCTCACAGCCCCAGCTTCGTCCGGAAAGTCGTTCTGCTGTTTGGTCTAATTAGCATATTAGCTCTTTATTATATAGGATTTTAAAGTAATGTATTTCTCTACACTAATAATAAAAGCCCCTCAAGTTTCTTTAGCTCATCACACTTTTCTAAGCCTTTTTCTTCTGGTGAAAGAGAGAGGGTCAGAAACCTCAGATGACCTGGCTGAGGCCACATCACATTGGCCTAGAACAGCCTAGAACCTGGCCTCACGGAGTCTGAACACGGTTCAGGCTCCTCCTCATTTCATCCTCCCCAAAGGAGATAGAGAAGATACGCTCACGTCCCTGGACCCCTCGGAGACAGGGCTCAATTCGGGTCAGAAGGAAGGAACCAAGGACACAGAGTCCCAGGGTGTGTTGGTGAGCAGGGCCTGGGCAGCAGAAGCCAAGCCCTGCAAGAACCGAACATGGACTAGAAATACGCACATGGGCCCGGCCGGCGCGGCTCAGTGGTTGAGCATCAACCTATGAACCAGGAGGTCACAGTTCGATTCCCGGTCAGGGCACAGGCCCCGGTTGGAACGAGTCCATTTCATCTGGGATCCACTAAAGGGTCAGGCAGGGACAAAGACACCTATCTGTGCTGTAATCCAAACCTGAATGATATCACGACTTGTTATGCAGCGTCTGAAGCCGGTGGACTGAGGAGGTTGCACAATGGAATTCCTTAGGAGGCCTGCAGACATAGTCTTGTGCTGACTGAATCAGGAACTTCGGCCGCAGAACACAGGCCCCTGGTGCGGAACGAGCCATATTTGGAGCTCAGAGTCTCACATCCTGATGCTCAGCGTGCGGTTCGGAGCAGGGTCACCAGGAGCCTCCGGGCACTGAGGAATCTAGACCCCACCCAGGCACCCTGAGTCAGGATATCCCCAGGCGATGTCAGTACAGTGAGGAGCTCGGGGCTACAGCTTCCCTCTCCTACTGTACATTTAACAAAAAAATAATCCATAATAATAAAAGCATAATGCTAATTAGACCCGACGACCTTCCGGACGAAGCCGGGGCTGCGAGGGCCGAGCCCCTTGCATGAATTTCGTGCATCGGACCTCTAGTAATAATAATCAAGAGCTTGACATGGACTGTTCTTGTTACCCCAGGAGGGATCCAAGTGAGCTCTATTTCCATCTCCAAATTCTTTCCCCACCTAAGGATCTAGATTCCCCATCACCCTCTGCTAAGGGCTCACAACATATCCTGTTAAATTATATTGAAACTCAACATCTCATGCCTGGGCTATTAGTGTTCCAGGCCTTTCCAAAACGCATCTTCGAACTATCTTGGAACGTAAATGACCATGTGCAACCTTCTCAATGCCCGGTAACGTGGCCAAACCCTTTGGCCATCCCATCTGCTGGTTTTCTTGGCATCAAGATCAGGGGAGTTGGGTGTGTTCATAGGAGCTGGAAGGTTACGATACGCGCTACCCTTACGTTGAGGCTTCCAGCCTGTGTGTGTTTACACCAGGCTCCTTGAGGGGGATGGGGGCAGCGTCTCCCTGTTTGTAAATGTGATGTGTGCTCTCTCCTATCCAGGAGGAGCCCGCCGCCTGGCATCATGGGACAAAGGAAGAAGGAATCTTCCAGCCCAGCGGTCGCCACTCAGGTAGGGTCCCTACTGCTACTGTGACCCTTGGGTTTTAAAGTCCATTCAAAGCAATTTTAAGGAAATAAAATGACTTGCAAGTCAGCCATCCTGACAAGTTCATGGTTCCTATTCATGTCAAGTTAAGATTACATCTGGGTTTGCCTTTTAGTATATGATACACACTTTTTCAATATTGCTATAGACTTCACATTTTCATGCCCACATAATATCGCACTATTGAGACGCTGTGTCTATGCAGTCTACTCCTGGACATAGAGTTGGCGTCCCGTTATTCATGATTAGAAATAAATGCTCAAGGCCAACATTGGAGGTGTTAGTGGTTCAATACAATATTTGACAGTTCTTCTTAAAGAAAAAGGAAAAGACCATTCAGTAGGTCTTTTCATTGTGTTGATGGTTTCCTTTGCTGTGCAAAAACTTCTGGTTTAATGTAGTCTCATTGGTTTACTTTGTTTGTTTCCCTTTCTCGCGATATAGCAGAAAAAAATACTGCTGAGAGAAATGGCAGAGATTGTACTGCCTTCTGTTTTCTTCTAGTTGTTTTATGGTTTTGAGTCTTACATTTAAGCCTTTAAACCATTTTGAGTTTATTGTTGTATATGATGTAAGAATGCGGTTTAGTTTCATGTTTTTGCATGTATCGGCCCAATTTCCTAACATTATTTATTGAGTAGACTGCCTTTTCTCCATTGTATGTTCTTGCCTCCTTGTCACAGATTAATTGACCATAAAGGCATGGGTCTATTTCTGGGCTCTCTATTCTGTTCCATTGATCTATGTGTCTGTTTTTATGCCAGTACCTTGCTGTTTTGGTTATTGTGACCTTTTTATATAATTTGATATCAGGTAGCGTCCTATTTTCAACTTTGTTCTTCTTTCTCAGGATTGTTGTGACTCTTCATGGTCTTTTGTAGCTCCATAAAAATTTTTGGATTATTTGTTATAGTTCTGTGAAAAATGCCATGATACTTTTGATAGGAATTACAGTGAATCTATAGATTGCTTTGGGTAGAACTGATATTTAAATTATGTTGATTTTTCCTATCCATGAGCAAAGTATATGTTTCTATTTATGTCTATCTTCTTCAATTTCTTTCTTTAATATCTTATAATTTTCCAAGTACAGGTCTTTTACCCCCTTAGTTAAATTTATTCCTAGGTATTTCATATATTTTCATAGGTGTGTGTGTGTGTGTGTGTGTGTATGTGTGTATTTATATATATATATATTACTGATTCCTAGGTGTGTGTGTGTATATATATATATTTATTTTTTATTGATTTCAGAGAGGAAGGGAGAGGGAGAGATGGAAACATCAATGATAAGAGAGAATCATTGATTAGCTGCCCCCTGCACACCTCACACTAGGGATTGAGCCTGCAACCCAAGCATGTGCCCTGACCAGGAATCAAACCATGACCTCTCAGTTCATAGGTCAACACTCAACCACTGAGCCACGCCAGCCGGGCATTAGTTAGACTTTTCAATGGTTCATTATCGCTGTATAAAAATGCAACCAATTTCTGAATATTAATTTTGTATCCTGCTACTTTACTGAATTCATTTGTCAGTTCTAATAGTTTTCTTTGGTGGAACCTTTTGGATTCTCTATATACAGTCTCATGTCATCTGCAAATGGTAACATTTTTCTTCTTTGGGAAGGCACTTTGGATGGTCTTTAACTTCTTAGAGAAAAAAAAGGCAAAATTTTTAACAAAGAGTGGCAGAGTGGCATGGAGATTTAAGTAGAGTAGAAAAGACATATAATCAGACATTCTGGTAGGACGTCCACTTAAAATTAAAAATGCTAGATAATCTGGCAGTAACTAGTAAAACATAAAACATGCGTGCCCAGCACTTTCACTGTATGACCCATGCTACAAAAACACTCATTGCGTGTGAACGTTATGCATGTTATGAATATGAACGTGTGAGAAATGTTTGAGTACATAAGAAAGTATGTACAAGGCTACGTACTGCAGTGCTCTGGATAATAACAGAAACGTGGACGGAATCTCCATGACTGTGTATGACAGTAACGCAGTGAGCTCTGGTATGGCCGTACCGTGGGAAATGCTCGAAGCAGTTAGAGAGAATGGTGTGCGTGCACCTCTTCCTGCTGACCAGGTGAGATCTCCCACACACTGATGAGGAAAAAGAGCAAGTGCACAGGTGCATCCAACATGACACATGGTTTAGATAGAGCAGCAATCGCCAACCTCACAGACCACCACTGGTCCACGGACCACCAGTTGTTCGGACAGAAAAAGGACTAGAAAGATGCACACCTTTGCTAACACAGGTCGTAGTGAGGAAGGTGGAAAAAGCAGCTGAGGTGGCAAAGTGGGCATTAGCGTTATCTTCCAATACTTTTGTATTTACATGGAGAGTAAGTGTCGGGTCATTGATTTGCGTTTCAAAATGTATTTGAAAATCTAAAATTCCTTGGTCCTAAGGAATTGCTTTTCCACATATCATGTCTTTTATCAAGACATCTTTCCTTTAAAATAATTTCTTTTACTTTTTAAAGTCAATGAGGTGTTGGTTAATCCAGGAGTTAATGGTTGAATAGTGATAGATAGATAATGGATGGATGGATGAATAAATGATAGAAAGATATATATATAGACAGGTAGGTAGGCATATAGGTGGGTGGATGGATGGATAGATAGATAGATAGATAGATAGGCATATAGGTGAGTGAATGGATGGATAGATGATGGATGGATAGATAGATAGGCAGATAGACATATAGGTGGGTGGATGGATGGATGGATGGATGGATGGATAGATGATAGATAGACGGACAGACATATGGATGGATGGATGATAGAGAGATGGAGAGATAGACAAGCAAACCTCCCATTGACTAATCTCCATTAGAGGTATCAATTGTATGCAGGATTGCCAAGGCAATTTTGTTCGATATAACTGTGCATCTCCCACAGCTTAATGATGTGGCAAAATATCAAATGGCAAAGCACTGAATCGCAAGGCAAGAATATCCCATCATCGCATGGCATTAGCTAAAAGGGAGTGTGAAACAGCATATCTGCCTGAGATGAGAACCTTGAATGGAGCTGATTTAAAATCAAAACTAAATAATCTCCATCGGAATTTATTCCCTGAAATACTCTTCTAGGTTCTGAAACAAATGAAAGCAAATTATTTTCCAAATTAGAAATCACGTTGCCCAGCCGGCATGGCTCAGTGCTTGAGCATCGATCTATGAACAGGGAGGTCACAGTTCGAATCACAGTCAGGGCACATGCCCGGGTTTCGGGCTCGGTCCCCAGTGTGGGGCGTGCAGGAGGCAGCTGATCAATGATTCTCTCTCATCATTGATGTTTCTGTCTCTCTCTCCCTCTCCCCTCCTCTCTGCAAACAATAAAAATATATTAAAGAATAAAAATAAATAAATTAGAAACCACGTGTATAGTCTCTTGTATCAGGTTCAGTTTTAGAGGACAAGGTAGAGCTAATGCGATTTTCATCTGGGTCAGCAGATAGTGGTTATGGCAAGATCTTCTTTGTTCCCTTAGGACCTTTTCACTTAAGAACTTGATGGTGTTGGGGTCAAGTGTTAGAAGAGGGACTCCAGCACATGACAGAAAAGAAAATATTAACCCACTGTGTAGTCAAGAGCTGGATTAATCTTTGAAGCAATTGGAAAGAGAATTGGAACATGAACCCCAGGAAACAGGTCAAATAGTTTGAAAATGGCCCCAAACGTGTCTACTTGTAACGGGCCACTTCGGTGAATTTTTAGTTCTTGGAGTCATATTGTTTTAACTCCTTGATTCAGAAGCAAGTTATAATGGAAGTCATTTTATTTTTCCATGTGTTTGAAAAGTAACAACCACTGGCCCAGCAGGCATGGCTCAGTGGTTGAGTGTTGACCTATGAACTTGAAGGTCAGAGTTCCATTCCTGGTCAGGGCACATGCCCCGGTTGGAGGCTCGATCCCCAGTGTGGGATGTGCAGGAGGCAGCCGATCCATGATTCTCTCTCATCATTGATGTTTCTATCTCTCTCTCCCTCTTCCTTCCTCTCTGAAATCAATAAAAATATTTTAAAAAACGAATGAATAAAATAAAATAAAAGTAACAGCCACTGAACAGGGCTTTTCAAATAGATACGAATTTTGTTCATCTAAAGTTGAAGCCAGTCTTCCTGAGCACGTGAGAGCCACTCTGGGAAAAGAGTGATTAATGAGTAACTTTGCAGTGAAAAGGCCTTGAAAACTCCCTCTCTAAACATTAGATCCGTGCTTTCCTCCTGAAATACATTAACAGCCTCCAGGGGGCTTGGAGATGCTGGCGACCCTGTGGGCAGACTTCAGAAATCCCTGACGTCTCAGAGCACATGTGCGCACGCTCCACCCTCCCATCCCTGTCCTGCTCTCGGCCGCCCCCACCCCCACCCCCAGCCCCAGCCAGTGTTTGGAGATTGTGTGGACTGGAGTTCTCCCAGAGAGAAAGATTGATAAAGCAGAGCAATCGCAGTTATTTCCTATGCATGAAATTGATTAAATGCTTCACTAAATGGCTTATAAATTCGCTTCTCATATTTCTGTCACCCACTGAAAAGATTACAGAAACCCCGCATATAACCATGTTGTATACAATACCAAATTACAAAAGGTTGTAAAAACTAATGTTTTGTTTAAAGTTTTGAGCAGGACCATATGCCTTCAGTGACCTTGAGTGAGCTATTTTAATTCAAAACATTTCAAAGAATGGAAAGGGGAGAAATAGCCAACTGCAGAGCGAGCCAGATGAGTGGCGGGTAGACCAGCTAGCCCCAGTGAACTGCTCTTTCTCACAAGGGTGTGGAGTCCGCTCCTAGCAATGTCTTGTGTCTCCGAAACTGGGAGCTCATGTGATACCCACAAGGGTATATTTACAAAAGAGATGAGAAAAGGGCTTCCAGACCTCCCCAAGTGTAGTCTGCTCCCTTATTTTTAGTTCAGAGACACCTCCTAATGAGTTCCAAGTCTTGTGCAGACGTGCAGGACGATGTAGAAAAGGTGACAGCCTGGCCGGCATGGCTCAGTTGTTGAGCATCGACCTAGGAACCAGGAGGTCACAGTTTGATTCTCAGTCTGGGCACATGCCTGGTTGTGGGCTCGATCCCCATTGTGGGGCGTGCAGGAGGCAACTGATCAATGAGTCTCTTTCATCATTGATGTTTCTCTCGCTCTCCCTTCTTCTCTGAAATCAATAAAAATAGATTTTTTAAAAAAAGAAAAGATGACAAGTATTACCACGGGTTGGTGGGATTGGTTTATTTTTAGGTTGTTTTGTTTGTTTATTTTTAATCTTGACACATCTTTCTTTGCGGCTGAGCCTTCCAAGTCTTGTGCAACAATCGGGAAATATTTTAGCAAAGAGGCGATTTATAGGCAAACATGTGACCTACAGATGTTACTGGGGAAGCTAATCCCTTTCTTAGCATGGCCTTAAAAGTGCCTTCGCCGCTCCGGGGAAAATGATATTCCCTCATCACATTTATAAGACATCACGTCCCCAGCAAGAATCAACATTTGGCGTTAACACGCAGCCCGGGCAGACACTTAAAGAGGAGAGTTCGACAACATAGGATGTGCTTCAGATGCCACTGGCCTGACCTCTGTAGTTCACGCCCCCAACAGCCTGTCACCTTCCAGATTAGCCAATGAGGAAAGCAAGCCAGCCACAGCCCCCGGAACCCAGTGCAGTGGGCCTACCCAGGGCAAAGCCGTCGGTAGGCGGCGAGGAGTTTCCCACATCAGCCTAGGCACACATCTGCTTCCGTGGGGGTTTCTAGGTACAAGCCAGGAGTTGCAATGAAATCATCTCTCGCTTGTGAAAATACAATGTAATCTCACTAGTACAATCCAGGGTTTTTTTTAATCAGTACCTGTTCTGGGAGATCCGCCAACAATTCAGGGATGATTTAACCGGACCATCAACAGCTGGACAATTTATTTAACTCTTTGGTGATGTTACATGAGCCTCCTAGATGGCTTCAAGCCACCACATAATTAATGTTGATGCCAGACACGGAAGGTTTCATAAATCATAACAAAGAAAGACATTCCTTATTGTATAACATCTAGAATAAACTAGCTTCTACCCACTGGTGTGTGTCATCTTAAAAGATCTGAATCCCTGTTTCCTAAAGCATACTGCTCAGAACACTAGTTCTGCAAGGTTACACTTTCATACATACACACACACACACATACATACATACATACATACATACATACACTAGAGGCCTGATGCACAAAATTCGTGCAAGGAGGTCAGTCCTCACAGTTCGGAAGGTAGTCCGGAAGGACGTCTGGAAGGTCGTTCGGCTGTCCCGTCTAATTAGTGTATTACGCTTCTATTATTATAGATTTCTTTATTGATTTCAGAGAGGAAGGGAAAGGGAGAGAGAGACAGAAACATCAATGATGAAAGAGAATCATTGATCGGCTGCCTCCTGCACGCCCCGCACTGGGGATCAAGCCCGAAACCCGGACCTGTGCCCTGACTGGGAATCAAACCAGCAACCTTTCAGGCAGCTGGCCGTTCCCTCATTTAATTTTTTTCTGTAAACCATTTGCACGGTTCAGCCTCTTCACTAGGGTGAGTGATAAATGACCCACGCGTAGCTCCGAGGTGATGGATGGTAACGCTGAGTTGCAATCTTTTGGCAAAGATCTTTGCTCTCCGGCCTTGGTTCCCCAACTGGAGGATGCGTCAGCAGCACCCGGAGGCTGTGTTAGAACAGGGATCTCTGAGCCTCACCCCCAGCGTGTCCCATTCAGCCGGGCTGGGCTGAGGCTGGAGAAATCGCCTTTCTCATAGCAACCTCCCAGTGAGGTGGAGCCTCCTGGTCTGGGACCCACGCGGGGGATTACCACGTCCACCAGCTCCCTCACCTGCTTGATCAAAGTTCCCAACACAAACTGACAGCCCTGCCCCAGAGCGCTCAGGGGTCTCCGGGAAGGAGACTCAGGAATCTGTATTTTTTTTTATTTTGTTTCTTTTGTTAATCCTCACCTGAGGATATTTTTCCATTGATTTTTAGGGAGAGTGGAAGAGAGAGGGAAAGTTAGAGAGAAATGTCGATGTGAGAGAAACACATCGATTGGTTGCCTCCTGCACGAGCCCCGACCAGGGCCCCGGGCCGGGGAGGAGCCTGCAATCTAGGTACATGCCCTTGACGGGAATCGAACCCGGGACCCTTTGGTCCACAGGCCGACACTGTATCCACTGAGCCAAACCAGCCAGGGCGGGGATTTCTATTTTTAATAAACACCCCAAGCGATTCAAAGCATCCAGATCCCCTTCAGCCTGAGACACGGGGCTCACCTTGTGGATCAGGGCTGGGACCCCTGCCTGCCTCTGAGCCCAGGAATCTCCCGACTCCAGGCCTCTTCAAAGGGCCAGGAGGCTGGGCCCCGGGAATGCCCCAGCCAATAACTTGTCGGGTAATTGGCATATTGATTGCTAGTGTCATCATGTTTTAGTAGATATAAACCCCTCACTCTAGGACACGGCCCCCGACCATCCAGCGAGTCATTGTTTATTCATCGCGACTCCCAAACCGGCCCTTGTCAGTTTCTGCTGCGGGGCCCGGCAGATAAGAATCAGCAGGTCATTGGACGCACACATTCTTAACATGACTGACCCATGACATCTCCCAGGGCAGCCAGGGAGCCTGCCATTCCAGGACAAAGCTTTTCTTTCTTCCTCCTTATCTGGCCCCAGATGACTTGGAGGTTTTGATTAACTCATTAATGACTGAAGATGTCATTAGAACTAGTAGAAGGGTTTGTTGTGTTGTCTTTTATTTTCTTTCTTTTTTTTCTTTTTAAGTGGGAATAAGTGTACAATTTGTTCATGGTGGGAGGCGCTGAGCTCACTGATGAAACAGCTGAGACAAAGCCAGGGTAGAGACTCTGTTCTTTTATTACAATTTAAAGTCTGGTGGACAAGTGCTGGGCCGGAGACGCTGCCGACAGAAATACCAAGTTGCTTCCAAAATACATACGTTGGGTGAGAAAAACGGGGCAGTTCGATGAGGAAATAGAAATAGCAACCCAGAAAATTCGGCAAGTCCTATGGTGTTGTGGGCCCAATCTTTTCAACCTAACAGCTAAATTCAAAAAAAAAAATTTTTTTTTTTTTTTTGGAATAAGGCTTTGAAATCTCTCAGTGTTTCTTAACCTGCACATTCATTAAGCCGTAGCTTGCTCCTGCCTGCCTTTAATTTTCACATCTGCAGAATTGCTTTTAAAAATCAAATGAGATCTTTTGAAGGCACTCGAATGGCAACAACCTTATGTTTTTTTATTTACTCTGGGGTCTCGGGCTTTTCATCCGGGCTGTGTGTCCAATTAATGGCATATCTCAAGGAGCAGCGAGCCTTCTGGAATCTTGAGGCTCGACAAAGCAAGCAGACTATTTTCATTAGAACGGATTGGCTTGAGAATAAGCTGGAGAGGAAATGTTCAATAATTATGATGACTTTTTTAGATGAGCTCGCACAGAGATGTCAGTCACAGAAGGTGTTTTTCATTGCGAGGGAGTCTTTGAGGTCCTGCTCCAGCCGATTCCTTTTCGGGGTTCAGCCCCGGGCATGTCAGAAGGCTGCTCGGAGAGCAGGTTTACACTGATTTTATCAGATGGCCTAATTCACTTGGCAAAGAGAACGCCTCTTATTAGAGGTATCTCCCATGTTAGTAAGTGTTTACGAAATTTTACTATTGTCAAAACACATGATAAATGAAGGGATCCTCATAACACGTGGCAAAACCACTCCCCGGGAGAGAATATTGCTGTCTGAGAAGCTAAAAAGATTTTTGCCCAAGGAAATAGCTGTTAGTCAACTATGACCACGATTTAAATGTGCTTGGAGCCGGTTTTATTCTTTTAAAAAGTCACCTAATTATATTCTGTAAGTATTTGCCTCGTGGAGAATTTTGTTCATTACATACTATGTTTAATAGAATAATTAGTTAATATTTGTAGATTAATTAAATACAGGAATTGTACCTAATTCGGTAATAATGGTCTTAAAGGCTTTTGGTTGTTTTGTATGTGTTTTTACCTTTCTGTACACGATGCCGAACACCCGGATAAAACCTGGGAAAAAAACAGTCAAAAACCCAGATGTTTTCAAAGATCCAGATGTATGGTGTCAAGTAAACAAAACATCAAGGATTTTTACTAATTTTTTCCCTTTCCAGCCAGATGTTTGGTGTCATATAAACACAGGCTTAATCTGTTCCGTCATAATCACAATGTTCTTTAATGTCATTTGCCAATATTTGAATCCCTTCTCCACCAAATATCTCTAAAAATCCTTCTGTTTAATTCATCCCCGGGGGCGGGGGAAGGACAAAGATTTTTTTTTCTTTCCCAGAAACAAAAAATTGAATGCCCAGCAGAATCATACCACAAGAACACCAGCCAAACGGTGCCCACGTCTTTATGTTGAAACACACTTCCTATCAGTGGTTTTATTTATTTTTATTATTTTAAAAAAATACACTTTTATTGCCCTAACGGGTTTGGCTCAGTGGATAGAGCACCGGCCTGCGGACTGAAGGGTCCCAGGTTCGATTCCGGTCAAGGGCATGTACCTTGGTTGCGGGCACATCGCCAGTAGGGGGTGTGCAGGAGGCCGCTGATTGATGTTTCTCTCTATCCCTCTCCCTTCCTCTCTGTAAAAATATCAATAAAATATATTTTAAAAAAATACTTTTATTGATTTCAGAGAAGAAGGGAGAGGGAGAGACAGATAGAAATATCAATGATGAGAGAGAATCATGGATCGGCTGCCTCCTGCACACCCCCTATTGAGGATCGAGCCCACAACCTGGGCATGTGCCCTGACCGGGAATCAAACTATGACCTCCTGGTTCATAGGTGGACGCTCAACCACTGAGCCACACCGGCCAGGCCTATCCGGTTTTAAATGGCGAAAGATAGTTTAACTTCAATAGTTGAAATGGCAACTGCATTTTCATTGGCAGGCACGTGCTAATTTCAATTCTAGTAAGTAGTTTCAGAGAGTAGCAGGCTATGGAGTGTGAATGAGCGCCATCTTTTCAATGGGTTTTCCCCCAACTTCCTCCCTTATTGCTAAGTCCCACGAAAGGCGGCTTGACCTTTTAGGAACCCTCTCCGCTCTGGTGACTCGAGGTGTGCACAGGCCCTGACCTGAGAGTTTCAGGGCTGGATGTTGGGTCCTAGCACCTCCACTTTCTAACTGTGTGGCCTTGAGCTAGTCACTGATGCCCTGAACCTCCGTGTCTTTTTCTTTAAAATGAGACTAACGCCCTAACCTGTTTGGCTCAGTGGATAGAGCGTCAGCCTGTGGACTCAAGGGTCCCAGGTTCGATTCCAGTCAAGGGCATGTACCTTGGTTTCCGGCACATCCCCAGTAGGGAGTGTGCAGGAGGCAGCTGATCGATGTTTCTCTCTCATCGATGTTTCTAACTCTCTATCCCTCTCCCTTTCTCTCTGTAAAAAAATCAATAAAATTTAAAAAAATAAAATGAGACTAACTGACGAATGCTCCTGACCCAGCTCACCTGAGGATGTGATGAAAAGAACTTTGGAATGGCAAATGGCTGCCAATATAAAGTCCTCGTTAATAGGCAAAATATTTTATCAATTTTATGCATAATTAATATGTAAATATTACTATGTAAAAGCATCCTTAGTGGTAATATGAAATCCAGGGCACAATAGAGATAGTCACACTCAAAAAGATCTGGCCAGATAGTGTTTAGAAATTACACATGGGAAGGACTGTAATCATCGGTTGTGCAAACCAATACTCCCTTGTACTCCTATGCCCTCTGCTCTTCACCCCGCTGAGAGGAGAAATCGTTTTAGGGTTCTCTTTACGGTAACTAAATAGACTGACCATTGAGCCCACTGATTGGGTCTTTATTACAATAAAGCACTTTCGCCAATTTAGACCCATACTTTTGGCCAACTGGTCGACCTAACCTCCATGCACTCACACACTCTTTCGGCCAATGGGAGAGACTCAAGTCTGCGCACACAGCAATTTTGTGGCTCCAAAATATTCAGAGACCTCGTGCTTTCTATCAAGGGAGATTGCTTTCGAGCTTTTTTTTTGCTTTTAGTAAAATGCGTATCTGAGAAATTGTCGTCAAAGGACAGGCCAGCTTTCCACCTCGGGGTGTCAGAGTCTCTGATGAGAAATCAACTCATGTACTTGTAAAATGCTAAAGAGCATTCAAGCCCTGGCCGGTGTGGCTCAGTGGATAGAGCATTGGCCTGTAGACTGAAGGGTCCCGGGTTTGATCCGGTCAAGGGCACATACCTCGGTTGCAGGCTTGAACCCCGGCCCTGGTCGGGGTGTGTGCGGGAGGCAACCAATAGATGTGTCTCTCTCACATCGATGTTTCTCTCTCTCTCTGTCTCTCCCCCTCCTTTCACTGTCTCTAAGAATCAATGGAAAAAATATCCTTGGGTGAGGATTAATAATAACAGAAGCATTAAGCACTTTATACTTTCTTTTTTGTCATGTCTCCAACATTTTTGAAAAAACAAAACAAAAACTTTTGCGTTCTATTTTTAAGCTATTGAAAGGTTCTTGAAGAACCAAAAAAGGGGAGGGGATAAAATTAATAAAGTTAATGAAATGTAGGAACCTAGTTTAACTTTTTAAAAATATGCAACATGAGAACGCGCCAGCATTCACAGCCTCCACATTCAGAAATGCCTTTAAAAGTTTAGTCCAACTTTTTTCTCCATTACGTGGCTGTGGAGAAGATGGGATGAACAATCAAGTTTTAGTTCTTCAACTTTTCAAAGTCACACATCGCTCATTAGCATGTTGCCCTGTTTGAACACTGCCTGGAAGAGCCAGAAATCAATACAAAAGGCAAGAGTAATAATAAAAGGGAAGATTTCTCGCATCATAATGGGGAAAGGTGTGTGAGCTGGAGGGAAGTACAGTACAGAGCCCATGACAAGTCATGATAAATGGGTCGTTATAAAATTCATGTTTAGGCAGCACCAGGCCGGGGATAATGCCATTCGTCATGGCAACACTAGGCCGCTAATGAGCCCTCATTGCATATTCATGTCCGTGGCGTTTCTTCGCTCCCTCCCACCCTGAACTTGAGCCTGGAAATACCTCCAGCTCAAACTGAAGCTCAGCGTAGGCCTTCTTCGTCGTCTTCTTCTTTTTTTATTTGTTGTGTTGCAGCAATTACACTGTAAAAGTGCTGCCCAAGATTGATTGCTCTGATCCGCAGTTCAATTGTAAATTAGAATACACATCCCCCCAGGGACCCACGGGCCCTATTTGTGATTAAGAAAAAAAGCCCCATAATAGACTAATAGCTAAAGTTCTCTCTCTTTTACTTTCAGGCAATTAGCCTGATGAAATGGCCTCTTTTTTTGTGTCCCTGGAAGTGGAAAGCGATATCATGGTGAAGGATATGATGTTGATTCTATTCTTTTCACCTTGCCGGGACGCAGGGAGGCTCGAGGAACGGCTGCTTTGTCCCATCCGTTGAACCGATTCACCAGGAAACTATTTCTTAAAGATGCAGGGTGTGCGTGCTGGGGCTGGAGTTAAGCAACCCCTCGTTGGGGATTCACTTCCAGGCAGAGGACTCCCTACCACAGAGGAGGAAATGAGTCCCCCAGGGAGTAGGGAGAGCGGGATTCTGACACTCAGCACCTGCTTGGGTGGATGAGGTGGCGAAGGACACATGGCAGCCCTCAGGGTCCCTGTCCTCCTGCGGAAGCGGTTCTCAACCTGTGGGTCGCGACCCCTTTGGCGGTCGAGCGACCCTTTCACAGGGGTCGCCTAAGACCATCCTGCATATCAGATATTTACATGGCGATTCATCACAGTAGCAACATCACAGTGATGAAGTAGCCACGAAAATAACTTTATGGTTGGGTCACAACATGAGGAACTGTATTGAAAGGGCCAGAAGGTTGAGAACCACTGTCCTGCAGTGACTGTGCCCAGCCAGACTCCAAATGACCATATGTGTCCTCATCTCCCCAGGCAGCTCCAGGCTCCTGTGGTGGAGATCAGCCCTACACCGTGGCCCGTATGGCCATTTTTTAATTTTTTTTAATCCTCACCTGAGGATATTTTTCCACTGATTTCTAGAGAGAGTGGGGAAGAGAGAGGAAAGATAGAGAGAAACATCGATGTGAGAGAAACACATCGATTGGTTGCCTCCTGCATGCACCCGGCCAGGACTCAGACCATGGAGGAGCCTGCAACCAAGGTACGTGCCCTTGACCGGAATCGAACCCGGGACCCTTTGGGCCGCAGGCAGACGCTCTATCCACTGAGCCAAACCAGCTAGGGCTATACGGCCATTTTTAACTGAATTGCAGCACCCTGCCCCCCAAAGTCTTAACTTTTCAACATCCAAAACTTTGATCTCCTGAGCTGACAAGCTCACATTCTTGACCTTCCTCCACGCACCAGCTGACGAGGTCGTGACCAGCCAGCCAGTGAGCCCAGTCACGTGGACCCGGTGCATGTCCAAGGCGGCTGATGCTCCTCTTCGGCGATATTTTAACATTTGTTTTCTTTTAGTTCGTGACGGTCTCAAGAGTACAAGGACAGAAAACGTGATAGAAATAGAAAAAAGAAAACAAACCAACAATCTATCCTGGTCTACATGGTTTCTCTCCCTCTCTCCCTCTCTCTCTCTCTCTCTCTCTCTCTCTCTCTCTCTCTCTCTCTCTCTCTCTTTCTCTCTTTAGCAAGATGTTGATTGCTGTTCTGATTTCCTGCCCTCACCAATTTGCACCACCCACCCAACACCTCCTGGGCTTGTGTTGTCTGAATGAACTCTATTTGAGTTTCTAGAAAATCACTTTTATGTCAAAGGATCTCATTAATTTCTTAATACTGAATTGCATGTGCATTTTAAAATTTGTTACGTTTTTAAGTCAGTGTTCGAGATAGTCTCTCGTCTGTACATATAAAATGTGTCTGCATTTCTTCTCAGTGACTCTAGTCGCTTCCTGGTTAAATAAAACCTTTTGGGAAGTTTATTACTCTATCCCGAAAAGCGATTCTAATGTTATAAAATTTCCCAAAATAATACAAAATGAGCTCTCCAGAAATAGTTTCAGAAGATCCACGGGATGCCTTTCTTGCTAAAAATCAAACATTTTCTTTTTTTGCCAGTCTTTACTTGGGAGCTGACTTCCTCTTCAGTTTTTACAACTGTGAACTGCTGTGTAAATGATCATTCTGCGACATAATTAGAAATGTTTGACTGTCTGGCTGCCACCTTGCTGCCATCTTTGAAATCTGCTCTTAGAAGCTTTCAGGGGACTTTGAGCCGGGGAACCCTCCATATTTATAGCACTTACTTCTCACAGTTTTGAAGAGTACCTTTGTCCTATACCAGTAATGCCTCGTGTTCACAGACTGCTTCATCATTTTGCAAGCCCTTTCTTTTCTTTATTTTTATTGTTTTCATTCTTGCCCAAGGATATTTTGCCGTTGGTTTTTAGGGAGAGTGGGAGAAAGGGAGAGACAGAGAGAAACATTGATGTGAGAGAAACACATTGATTGGTTGCCTCCTGCATGCAACCCCACCAGGGCCCGGGCAGGGGAAGAGCCTGCAACTGAGGTACGTGCCCTTGACCGGAATCGAACCCGGAACCCTTTGTCTGCAGGCTGAAGCTCTACCCACTGAGAAAACTGGCCAGGGCTGAAGCTCTTTCATATAAATTACATCATGGAAGTAATCTTATGAGATAAATGAAGCAAATAATTTTATTATCACCCTAAAAGGGGGGGGTTGGGGGCTGGGGCGGGCATTGAGGCTCAGAAAGTTTAAGTGACTTGCCCAAGGTCACACATCAGTAAGTGCAAGGTTGAACCTTGTCCCCAAATCAGAGCTCCTCTGGCAGCCATGCTGCCTCGTCACTAGCTGCACATTCGCCATAAGCAGCAGCTCTCCAGAATCTCACAGCCTTGCCATGCACAGGGCTGGTGATGTGTCTGTATACCTGGGCAAGATTGACATGTGAGTGTACACACACACACACACACACACACACATTGTTAAAAACCTACAGAGAGCCCAGCTGGCGTGGCTCAGTGGTTGAGCGTCAACCTATGAACCAGGAGGTCATGAACCAGTCAGGGCACATGCCTGGGTTGTGGGCTTGATCCCCAGTGTGGGGCGTGCAGGAGGCAGCCGATCCGTGATTCTCTCTCATTGTTAATGTTTCTATCTCTCTCCCCCTCTCCCTTCCTCTCTGAAATCAATAAAAATATATATATATTTTTTTTTAAATCTACAAAGAAAGAGATGGAATTCACACTACAATGTTACCTACCGACCTAGATTTAAAATAAACCATCTATATCGGATTACGAACATCTGCTTAGCCTGGGTAGATAGCCACAAAACGGAACCAATGATGCAGATCACTCCAACTTGAGAGACAGGTTGAGGACCACATCTTTTCGAGAGACGTGGCTTTGTATCCACATTTCCCAGAGATGATGCTGAGTCTTTCCGGCAAATGTCTCTCCGAGACCTTTGCCCGTGCCGCTCCCCCTTGCCCCCCCCGTAGCCCGTGTCACATTTCTCCGTGAACCGGCTCAGCCTGCCCAACATGCTGCAATCGGCTCAAAGACCACTCCTTGGAGATGCGCCTGAATCCCACCTCCATCCCTCTTCCAAGTTCCTTTTCATTCCATCTCCCTCAGGGAGCCTACTTCATCCCATCATGGCCTTTCCCATGGGGAAGCCAGTGAGGACAGGACTGGGATCCAGAATCCAGCAGATACACACGCTTCCCAGGGAGCACTAGACCCATCTGCTGCAGGGTCTCCCACTCTCAAGGCCCCCACACCCCAAGAGCCACGCTCAGAACCCTGAGACTCACTCAGCGGCCCCAGGCTAGTTTGGCAAAGGAATGGCCACCATGATGACGAGGGACAGGCAGCTGCCCGTGGCTTGCCCTTGTTGGCGTGGCGTTTACATGACACCTGCACCCGATAAAACAGCCAAAGCAGAAGCCAGTGGTGTAGGCAAATCAGAGACAAAGCTCACGTCAGCCATGATTTCCTGTGAAAAGCCATTCCTGCCTGAACTTGAGAAAAGAAAAAAAAAAAAAGACCCCAGGAATGGGCCCAAAACAATGTATAAATGTATCCAAATCCCAGCTAGGACATCACCTCAACTTCTCAAAGAAATGAGGACATGTGTCATTATTTCATTCATTTATCCAGCATTCAATGATTCATTCAAGGGGGTTGGGGGGCAATGGGAGGGTAAGGACACATATGTAATACCTTAATAAAGAAAAAAAAGAAAAAGTAAGGTACAATAATAATAATAATAATTCATTCAACCCTAGCCGGTTTGCTCAGTGGATAGAGCGTCGACCTGTGGACTAAAGGTTCCCGGGTTCGATTCCAAGTCAAGGGCACATGTCCAGGTTGTGGTCTCAGTCCCCGATGTGGGGCGTGCAGGAGGCAGCCAATCAATGGTTCTCTCTCATCATTGATGTTTCTATCTCTCTCTCCCTCTCCCTTCCTCTCTGAAATCAATAAAAATATATTTTTTAAAAAATAGTTCATTCAGGGGAGTAAGAGATCAACCGAAGGACTTGTATGCATCCATATAACCATAACTAATGGACATAAGACACTGAGGGGTAAGGGAGGGCAGGGGCTTGTAAGGGCGGGGGGGAAAAAGGACACTTATGTAATACCCTTTGTAATACTTTTAGCGAAAAATAAAATAAAAAATAAAAAAAAATAGTTCATTCAACAAATACTTATTGAGCCTTGAGGTCATCGCAAAAAATAAACATCATTGCTGCCCTCATGGAACTCACAGTTTAATGGGGGCAACAAACATATAATCACGATAAACGTTGAGTATAAGATTGAATATAAGATTGAATGTAAGATTGCTTGCTACCCTCCATGCAGGAAGTATCAGTCAGCGTAAAATGGCACTCCTAGTGGGAGCTTGACATAGACAAGCGCTTCCATATGCAAAGCCTTCCAGTGGGAGCCTGAAGAATGAGATCATAGATGAAGATCCAGGGAAGGGAGGAAAGCAGAATGTGCAAAGGCCCTGGGGTGGAACCCAACTGAGCAAGCCAGAGGACAATAAACAGGCCTGCGTGACCGGGCCACTGGGAACTGAAAGTAAGATGGAATGTGGTGAGGCTGAGGGCGCACGTAGCTAGGCCCCGGACGTGTAGGGCCTTGCAGACCGCAGTAGGAATGTTGGATGCCGGCTCAAGTCCAATGCAAAGCAAGTCAGCTGGAGAGGCCGTGGTCATATTTTCCATGAGCCAGACGGTGACAGTGATGTCACAGTTGGAATAAGGAGCTTCGGTTTTCAGTAAAGAAGCACACAGTGTTTTGTTTTTCTAGCACTGGCTACCAACCGCGCTCTAGGGAACCATGTCCCCTTCAGTCCTAGAAAACAGCCCTCTCTAACCCGTGTCCTATGCGAGCCAGCACCAGGCCTGCCAGTGGTGAGTGGGAAAGATCTGGCATATCTATATATATAAAAGGCTAAAATGGTAAGTGTCCCCTCAGGAGTTTGATCGCTTGCTAGGACATGCGCTGACCACCAGGAAGTTGCACAGAACGAAGAAAAGCCCGGCCAGCAGCCCAGGGAAGGAAGGTCCTAATCGGCCCTGATTATCGGCCAGGCCTAGGGACCCTACCCCTGCACGAATTTCGTGCACCAGGCCTCTAATCAGCTATAATATCAAAAACCTGAGTCCGTTCTAAGAAACAAGGACTACTCTTCGTATGGCAAACTGTGTGTTAATGTCCTACAGTAGAGCTAGAGGATGCTTTGCGGGCTCTGAATGAAATGGAGCAGGAACAGATCCAAATATCCCATAAGGAGCCATTCTCAACATCTTGAAATGCTGACCAATGCTATATGACAGGTTCTTGACGCTCTCTCCTACACCCCTTGACCTGGAAAGGACCTACCTTCTCTAACACCCCCGCCCCCTGTCAGAGCACTCTGTTGTCATCCCTTGTTAATGGCCTTGTCTCCACTCAGCAGTAAGATCCACAGGACAGGAGAGGCATGCATCACACTGACCCCTTTATTGCTAATGCCGGGTACAGTTGGAATGTTGGTTTGTCTCATATGTACGTGGCATACAACACGCTGTGTTGTGTTGACTTTTTCCTCTTTCTGTGAGGTCTTTGAGAGCAGAGTCAATGTCGCCAACGTCGTATCTTCAGTTGGCACCTGATAATAGGGTTGATTTATTACTTGGTTCTTTAATGTATGGATAAAGCAGTTATTATAAAGGATCCTTATTAACGCAAGCAGCTCTCCCTCTGTAGTCAGCCACAGCATGTAAAAACCGCAGGATCTGGGAACCCTCCATACCATCAGTGTTCACTGCTGAGAGATGACCCCTTAGCAGTGGTGGTTCATGCATTCCTACATATTAACACACGCCCACAATGAGAATGCATGTAACTATCAGAGCCAAATAAGGACTGTAGCTGGTTTAACAGTATTGAATCAATTTCCTGATGTTGACAAGGTCCCATGGTTATGTGAGATGTGCATCTGGGGGTAAACTGAGTGAAGGGAATTAGAAACCTCTGAGTTATTTGTCCAACTTCCCGGGTGTCTTAAAACTGTTTTAAATCAAAGATGACAACATTTTTAAGAAAAAAAGTTAGATTTTCATTTTTATTTTCACATATATTTCTAGAATGTATTTCATAGTATCACCTTTCTTTTTTTAAAATATATTTTTATTGATTTCAGAGAGGAGGGAGAGGGAGAGATAGAAACATCAATGATGAGAGAGAATCATGGATCAGCTGCCTCCTGCACACCCTACACTGGGGATGGAGCCTGTAACCTGGGCATGTGCCCTGACAGGGAATCGAGCCGTGACCCCCTGGTTCATAGGTCAATGTTCAACCACTGAGCCACACGGGCTGGGCTCATAGTATTACCTTTCAGTAATAATGATGAGATGAGGGTATCGTGCACCACGCTGGTGTGCAGGAGAGGTAATGCCCTAATGCTGGGCACTGCCCCCTGGTCTGGCCAGGTTGGCATTCAAAGCATGCTGGGAGAAGGCAGTGCATTACTTGTGCCTGATTCAAGCACATCCCCAAAATGATGTTTTCCCAAACACGGCGCCGATGGCTACGCTCTTCTCTTCTCTTTCCCTTGCATCCTAATTCAGGTCAGTATCCAGCATCTCAGCTCCCTTCTGCTGGCTCCAGGTTTTGGAAGAGAGAGAGCAATTACAAGCGACAGGGAACTGTTCCTGTAAAACTCAAAGGAAGCCAGATGCGCCCTGGCCGGGTGGCTCAGTTGGTTGGAGCATTGACCCGTGCCCCAAAGGGTTGTGGGTTCAGTTCTCGGTCAGGGCACCTACCTAGGTTGTGGGTTCCATCCCCAGTGGGGACACATATGGGAGGCAACAGATTGATGTTTCTTTCTCACATCAGTGTCTCTCTCTCTCTCTCTCTCTCCCCCCCCCACCCCATTCCTTCCTCTTCTCTCTAAAAATCAATAGAGATATATACTTGGGTGAGGATTGAAAAAAAAAAAAGTCCCTATGCATGTAGATTAAGCTAAAATTTCAGTTTAGCTTCAAGTGCTTAAACATTCAAGTTCAACAAGGACTCCTCCGGCATAAAAAAGCTGCAAATCCCAATGCCATTCAGCTCATCAGCTTCCTGCAATCCAGATGATGAAAATGACGAGAAAGCCCGTGGCTACTCCGCACAGAAAGTCCAATTCAGAACAGGAACGCCAGTCCCCGCGGCCTTCCTCCCTTTTCTCAAAGCTGCGTGCTCTTTAGCAGGCCCGTCTCCGCAGTGTACCTGCTCCGGTGTCCCCGTGGCTCTGCGTTCGTGGGAACCCGCTTACACTGAGCCCAGCGTGGGTACCACAGTGCGTCGGCGTCTTAGCGACCGCGGGCCGGTCCCCGATGGCTGGCGAAGGATGCAGCCGGATGGCCAGGTGCAGCCGAAGAATGCCTCGCTGATTACTGGGAGCGCTCATTAGGGAGGGCAGCATCTTTCTGCAGCATCCCCTCCGCCAGCTACAAAGGCGGAGTCTCCCTTCATGAAGGAAAGGGAGGAAAATGCAAGAGTGCGTGTGCATGTTTTTTTTAAAAATATTTGGCTTATTGATTCATGAATCAAAGAAGAAGAAACGATAATTACCTCTGGTTCCAGCCGAACCAAGAGATTCCCGCAGCACACTCTTCTGTGTGGCAGGAACAAAGCTCCCTTCCGAAGCAAATTTCACTTGCAAACATCCCCAAAGAGATGAAGCGCCCGCAAGATGCGGCAGCTCTTCCATCCTTGCCACGGGCCACGTCGGGCAATTAGAATCAGTCTAAGTGCTGGAGCCGGGTGATGCTAATAGATCACTTTATAATGGGAGCAGTTTTTAAAAGTCGCATTTAATTTTCCATTATTACCGTACGGAATGCGGGTGGCGTCCATCCATTCAGTTACAGATTCTTACGTCCAGAAACGGAGGGGCGGTTTGCTGCCTCCCGAGACATCCATCCTGGTTTTCATTCTCAGAGACCCGAATTGAAAGTAGACCACACTGCCCCGGCCGGTGTGGCTCAGTGGTTGAGTATCCACCTAGGAACCAGGCGGTCACGGTTCGATTCCCCAACAGGGCACATGCCCGGGTTGTGGGCTCCATCCTCAGTGTGGGGCGTGTAGGAGGAGGCAGCCGATCAATGATTCACATCATTGATGTTTCTATCTCTCCCTCTCCTTTCCTCTCTGAAATCAATAAAAAAATATATATTAAAAAAGAAAAATAGACCACATTTCCACCTTCTTCCTAAATGTGTTTATTGTTATTTCCAAACCAAAGGATGATGGCTTCTTTGGTTTCTTAATTATTTTATTTATTTATTTTTTTAAAATATATTTTATTGATTTTTCACAGAGAGGAAGGGAGGGGGATAGAGAGTTAGAAACATCGATGAGAGAGGAACATCGATCAGCTGCCTCCTGCACACCTCCCACTGGGGATGTGCCCGCAACCCAGGTACATGCCCTTGACCGGAATCAAACCTGGGACCTTTCAGTCCGCAAGCCGACGCTCTATCCACTGAGCCAAACCGGTTACGGCTATTTTTTTTTTAAAATACAGATGGAGCCCAAAGCTCCGTCCAATGTGTGTGTGTGTGTGTGTGTGTGTGTGTGTGGTTTTCTTTAAGAAAACGAAATGAACCATAAAATAAGCCTTTAACAGTAACCTAAGAAATAACACAAAATCATTTACAGCACATGGGATTGTTGCGGGATCTGTCAAGATTAGCCGGTTTAGGGAAGCTCTGAGAATATGGAAGCAATTATCATGAAATTCATGACTCATTAGCAAACATCCCGGATTGTGTTTCTCGTTTCTGGGTCAGTGTGACTAGGAAATAGAGACCCCGAGCTGAGGCGTTCCCTTGGTTTCGACGCTGGGTTTATATAGACAGTTGCATCTTAAGAGAATGCAAAGCAAAGCCTCCCCCATTTTGAACTTCATTTCTCAGACGTCGGCAATTTGGTCCTTAAGAGAAGTTGGAAACGAAACAGCCCCGAGAGCGTATGGGGAAGAAATGATGACGGAAGGGCTGTCTTATAAACGCAAGTAAAATTGCCCGGTCAGAACGCACACCGGCGCTGGCGGTGGGGTTTCACATACACGCTGCTTGGTATGCGGAATGGCCGGTGGACTCAAGTACCCAATACAGCGTGTAATGGGAAGCAGATGTCTCACCGAGAGAAAAATATTTTATGGCAGTAAATGTGACATGGACTCTTAAAGGGTTTGCCTCTGCGAAGCAACTTCCTGGGCTCACTTCGCTTCGTATTCTCAGATAGATCGCGTCCAGAAATTACATTCGTCTTTTCAAAAGGAAACGTGTTTAACTTTGCCTCCGAGTTCTAGGATGCATACGTAAGGAGGAAGGATCTGAAAGAGATCATTTGGGGAGTCGTTCGTTTACAAAAGCACAATGCTCAGCAATGCAAAAAAAAAAAAGTATATTAAGGCCCTGACTGGTGTGGTTCAGTGGATAGAGCGTCGGCCTGTGGACTGAAGGGTCCCAGGTTTGATTCCGGTCAAGGGCACATGCCCAGGTTGGGGGTTCGATCCCCAGTAGGGGATGTGCAGGAGGCAGCCGATCCATGATTCTCTCTCATCATTGATGTTTCTCTCTCTCCCTCTCCCTTCCTCTCTGAAATAAAAATATATTTTTTAAAATGTTGAGAATGATGAGGGCTATGAAGTGAGCAATAGCAGAGGACTTATGATGATGATATTACTAACGATGGGCAAAATCTATGGACCCCTTACATGACAGATTATGTGCTGGGAACGTTAGGTCCATATCACTTAACCATGGTATCAATCTTACAAATGAGACATAAGGTGTTGAGGTAATTTGCCGGAATCACACAGCGAACAGTGTCAGGGCAGCATTTGAACTCGGAGCTCTTTAACCCCAGAGCGTAAGCAGCACATTCCACTCACCCATGAACCCTTGCACATCCACAGTGGTCCCTGTGCAGTCACCAAAATTGTAATCAAAGAGAAGATATGATGGGACAGAAACGAATGTCTGAAGCCCTGGCCAGTTTGGCTCAGTGGATAGAGCGTCCGCCTGTGGACTGAAGGGTCCTGGGTTCGATTCCACTCAAGGTCACATGCCCAGGTTGCAGGCTCGATCCCCAGTAGGGGGTGTGCAGTAGGCAGCCGATCAGTGATTCTCTTTCATCATGGATGTTTCTATCTGTCTCTCCCTCTCCCTTCCTCTCTGAAATCAATAAAAATATTTTTTAATAAAAATATTTTTAAAAATTAAAAAATGAATGTCTAGAATGGGTGATATTTGGAGAGCGAAGGCCCAGATGAAGAGAACAAGTATCTTTAGTGATGATGGGACGTAGGAAAGTCTTACCTAAGGAAGGTTAGCAGCTGAACGGCAAACCCCACTGACAAGTCCTCGGCTGTGGCGCGGGCCCCACCATGAGGGTGTCCATGCTGCATCTGATGGAGACGCTGGGTGTTTGGTCCCCAGGGCCCATTGCCCTGTGACACTTGGCTGGGCAAACGGCACCTAAGACAAGACAAATCAGAGCAGAAAAGAAAGACATGAGCCGCATGGAATATCAGAAATGGTTCTTGCCCGGCCAGTGTGGCTCAGTGGTTGAGTGTCAACCTATGAACCAGGAGGTCACGGTTGGATTCCTGGTCAAGGGCACATGCCTGGGTTTCGGGCTCGATCCCAGTAGGAGGCGTGCAGGAGGCAGCCGATCCATGATTCTCTCTCATCATTGATGTTTCTATCTCTCTCTCTCTCTCCCCCTCCCTTCTTCTCTGAAATCAATCAAAATATACTATAAAAAAGAGAGAGAGAGACCTTAGGCCTGGCCGGCGTGGGTCAGTGGTTAGAGCATCGGCCTGTGCACGTTGGTTGGATTCCCCATCAAGGAGGGGGCACACACGTGTGAGGAGGCAACCAATCAATGTGTCTCTCTCACATCGATGTTTCTCTCCCCCCCACCTCCCTCTCCCTTCCACTCTCTAAAAATCAATGGAAAAAAATATCCTCGGGTGAGGATTAACCAAAAGAGAGAGAGAGAGAGAGAAAGAGAGAGAGAGAGAGACCTTGGCTGAGGGCTGCTCCGACACAGTGGCCTGGAGCCCGCCCGGCTCTCCTTGCTCAGAGAGGAAGTGACCCGGGTCACTGAGCAACGGATCAAGCTTGGAGGCTGAGGGCCAGGCACAAACCAGACCAGAAACTGTCCCCCCCACGTGGAGGGCGTACGTCTCATCTGTGCCGTCCCGGGAGCCGCCCGTGACAAGCCCTGGTGGGTGCGCACGGACCACACGCTCCCAGAGCCTTAGAGACTCGGCCCCAGGAATGGCAGGCACGTTGCCCAGAGCAGCACCGGGGCCTGGCCGCGCCCGGCAGCCGAGTAACATCATCTCAGGTCAAGGAGAAGCCCCGCAGCCCAAAATAGCCGCCCTGCCCAGTTGCCGCAGGCTCTAAAATTACCCCGTGGAGACCTCGTTTTCATTGGGGGCCGATCCGGGGTGGGGGGCCCAGGAAATGCCTCCAGATGGACGCGCAAAAGGCCTGCCCGCTTCTGGGAAGGAGGGGGTGTTGCCAGGAGAGGAACGGGGCACAGGAAGTGCTGGGGAGGGCACCCAGGGGCAGCTGCTCCTATTTCACTGTTCCCCGGAGGAGCCTCGCTGGCAGCCACTGGGTAGCACCGGGGCCCGAGCCACTCGCCAGTAAATGTGAACCAGGCGTGCAAACAGCTCTGACCGTGTCTTCCTTGAAATGCCTTCCTGAGATATTGCGATGCAGAGCTGCACGCTTCAAATTGCCTGCGGGGGCGGGTGCGGGGGGAGGAAATTAAGGGGCAATTAGACAAAAATGACAAGAGGAAGCGTGAGGAAGCAGAACCTGCCTGTCCCGCGTGGGACCCGAATATTCCAGCCAGTGTCCGCTGTGGGGACGATTCCCGCAGACACACAGGCAAGGCCGCTGTCCCTCTAGACCAGTGATGGCGAACCTTCTGAGCTCGGCGTGTCAGCATTTTGAAAAACCCTACCTTCACTCTGTTGCCGTGTCACATAGAGAAATTTTTTGATCTTTGCAACCCTAGTAAAAGAAAGACTTATATTTTTGATATTGATTTTATATATTTAAATGCCACTTAACAAAGAAAAATCAACCAAAAAATGAGTTCGCGTGTCACCTCTGACACGCGTGTCATAGGTTCGCCGTCACTGCTCTAGGGGATGGGAGGCTATCCTGCCCCAGAGGGTCAGCAGTGAACAGGAGAAAAGCAAGTGATCACACTGGAAACAGGCCTCCGGGCCACTGGTTTTTGTTTGTTTGTTTTTAAATCCTCACCCGAGGATATTTTCCATTGATTTTTAGAGAGAGTGGAAAAGAGAGAGGGAAAGACAGAGACATCGATGTGAGAGAAACACATCGATCGGTTGCACGTGCTCTGACCAGGGCCCAGATCAGGAAGGAGCCTGCAACTGAGGTACGTGCCCTTGACTGGAATCGAACCCGGGACCCTTTGGTCCGCAGGCCGACGCTCTATCCACTGAGCCAAACCCACTAGGGCGGGTCCACTGTTTTAATCGGCAATGGTTCCTTCCATTCTCATTTTCAAAATCCTTAAGAAATGTACCAAGATGTCATGCAGGCCCATCCCGCTGCTGAAGCCACCTCGGGGGCCGAGAGCGAAGTCCCACGATGCCGCTGATGAGTTTAGACCAGTGGTTCTCAACCTTCTGGCCCTTTAAATACAGTTCCTCATGTTGTGGTGACCCCCAACCATAAAATCATTTTTTTGGCTACTTCACAACTGTAATGTTGCTACTGTGATGAATCGTCATGTAAATATCTGATATGCAGGATGGTCTTAGGCGACCCCTGGGAAAGGGTCGTTCGACCCCCAAAGGGGTCTCGACCCACAGGTTGAGAACCGCTGGTGGTTTAGACGGGGGCAGGGATCCAATAGGGAGCAGAGAGAATAAGGAAGCAGAACAGAAAGGGTGAGACATGCAGAACTAGTGGATTCTGAGAACTGGCTCCCATAAAAATGACCGTTTCTCCACCATTTGGCAGTTTCTGAAGATCTGCCAGGTAACTTTACCTCCAACCCTCCACCCCTGTGAAGGAAGGAAGTTGCCCTCCCCTCCCTACGAGTGAGCGCACTCGGACGAGAGATTAGGTGACTTGCCCAAGGTCAGACAGCTGGGGATGTGGGCAGGTCTGGAAACCGAGTCTAATTAACTAAATCCCCTGGTTGTTGTTTTTTTCAATTCCGAACAGCTTTCGGAGCTACAGAACCCAGAGGCTCCAGAAATGTTATTCCTGGGTCTTTGGGTAACTCACCAAGCGATTTCTGCAATGACGATTTTTCTCCTCAACCTCCATTCATTCATTCACTCAGCAAAGAATGATGGAGCCTTGGCTAGTGCCGGGCGTGGTTCTGGAAGCCGGGGGTCACCTACACGGCGATGTCACATCGATGCCGCCTGGGTGACCAGTCCCACTGTCCCCTTCCCAGAAAGCCTGCATCCATTCCTAATTTTCCAATATGCCTTAAGACAGAGGTTCTCAACCTGTGGGTCGCGACCCCTTTGGGGGTCAAACGACCCTTTCACGGGGGTCGCCTAAGACCATCCTGCATATCAGATATTTACATGATGATTCATAACAGTAGCAACATTACAGTGATGAAGTAGCAAGGAAAATAATTTTATGGTTGGGTCACAACATGAGGAACTGTATTTAAAGGGCCAGAGGGTTGAGAACCACTGCCTTAAGAGCATCCAAAGACATGTAGTTTATATCTGCATTCACTATTTTACTGCTTGTCTTCTCTCTTGAAAATTAGTTCCTTCAACCTGGCCAGCGTGGCTCAGTGGTTGAGCGTCGACCTATGAACCAGGAAGTCACGGTTCCATTCCTGGTCAGGGCACATGCCCGGGTTGCAGGCTTGATCCCCAGTGTGGGGCATACAGGAGGCAGCCAATCGGTGATTCTCTCTCATCATTGATGTTTCTGTCTCTCTCTCCCTCCACTTTCCTCTCTGAAATCAATAAAAATATTTTTTTAAAAAAGAAAAGAAAATTAGTTCCTTCAGAACCAAACTGTCTCTCCAATGCATAGAACAGTTCCTGCACACAGTAGGTGTTCAATAACTATTTGTCTCAAGGAGAGCCTTTTCTCCGGTCCTACTAAGTGTTTTGCACCAATCGTCTGACTTAAGGAAGGGTGTATGCCCAATAGAAAATACACAGCCCTGGCTGGTTTGGCTCAGTGGATAGAGTGTTGGCCTGCGGACTGAAGGGTCCCGGGTTTGATTCTAGTCAAGGGCACATGCCCAGGTTGCAGGCTCAATCCCCAGTTGGGGGCATGCAGGAGGCAGCCAATCAATGATTCTCTCTCATCATTGATGTTTCTCTCTCCCTCTCCCTTTTTCTTCCTCTCTGAAATCAATAAAAAATATATCTTTAAAAAAGAAAAAGAAAATACACAAAGGAGATGGGGTTTTGATCACGGCAAAGAAAGTGCTTAGATGAATTAAAGCGCCATGTGCAGTGCCCATGCCCTGCGCCACTTACTGCCCGAACAAGGGCCATCTGGTGATGTTAAAAGGTAACAAATTGAAAACGAATAAGAGCGAATGGTTTTCTAAAACAGCGTATAATCTACCTGTGGAATTCGCTGCCGCGGGATATTATTGAGGCAAATAGCGCAGCAAGATTCAGGAGCGGATTAGACATGTATGTGAATAGGAATAATGTTGGCAGGCCCACTCACTGGGTTAAAGAGTTACCAGGCCTGTCCCCCATCCTGGGCTCCGGGGCATAACTGTTCAGCAGCCGGGGCGAGGTAGGAATTTCCCCTGCCATAAAGCATGGCAGATCCTGGCCAGATGCGTGGTGGCTATTTCTTTCTTTCTGTGTGTGTGTGTGTGTGTGTGTGTGTGTGTGTGTGTGTTGCGTGTGTGCACGTGCTCATTGGTAACATAGGCAGAGACCACTGCCCAGGGGGCGTTCCTGTGTGGATGGGCTTGAACATGGCATGTCTGTCTTCCTGTTGCGCAATCCCCAATAAGAGGTAGGGAATCACGCAAAGCCTTTTGGGATTCGTGCCTAAAAAGACTGTAAATATCACAAAACAGAAATAGTCGAAATAGTGTGCTTCTTGCTGATGATGGGAATATTTCACTCCCGGCCGGTGTGGGTCAGTGGTTGAGCATCGACCTATGAACTGGGAGGTCATGGTTGGATTCCCGTTCAAGGCACATGCCCGGGTTGCGGGCTCCATCCCCAGTGTGGGGCCTGCAGGAGGCAGCCGATCCATGATTCTCTCTCATCATGGATGTTTCTATCTCTCTCTCCCTCTCTTTTCCTCTCTGAAATCAATAAAAATATTATTTTTAAAGAACATTCTGCAAAAGGTAGAGCAAAGGGGAAATTTAAGTCACAACCTCAAGCCAGCAGTGTATCCGAAAGATTTCAAAGATCCCTGAATAAAAGTAAATAGATATCCCACAAAATGTTGTACAGATGTTAATAGATGTGTTTTCATTTTCTGGAGAGACAGATGAGAGAGAGAGAGACAGACACTATAGATGCCATTAATATTTTCAAATACGTTTTCACACACACACAAAAAAAGCTAAGAACCACTCGTCTGGGGCCCAGTCCACGGGAAAAGTCTCAGCTCATTCAGAACAATGTGCTCCCCATATGCGTGTAAGATTCGCTTCCTTATATTGACGGCATCATATGAATTAGATCCTCTCCGTGTAAGATCATACACACAGCATCACATTCCCACCCCGAGAACAGAACTTACAACATGCGAGTGTTGCTTCAAATAGCTAACCTGTCATTCCATTAGCTGGTCTTCAACACGCCTTTTCAAGCCGGGCGACTTTCTCTTGCTGTTGCTTTCCTACTTACTCTTCCCTGGGATGATCGTAAAGTAGAACTTGGCAGATTTTCGTTGGTGGGTGCAGAGTTGGTTTTGGTTAGGGTTTTGGTGGTGGCGGTTAATGTTTGATTTTTACTTCAAGTGAACCACGTAGCCAGAGGAATTACAAATTAAGCGTGTCAGCTCCGTAGTCCATCAGGATTGGGTCAAAGTTCAAACGAGCAGGGTAATCTTTTTGTCTCTCTTTTGTCATCTGTGAAATGGGGATAAAATAAAATCTGGCTTACTCTGGTGAGCAGATTAAAGGAGACAGTGAGTATGAAGTATTTGACCCACTAGCAATCATAGATTAAGTAGATAATACGTTACCTATTTGTAACCACATATTTGTAATCATTAGGAGTGTATATATATATATATATATATATCCCATTTCCATATTATTACATCGTTCACATAGCACTCAACATCAGGAAAAGATTTTGTAGTTCCATTTCCCATCTTGTTAGGTTCCTATTTAGTTTCTAGTTACTGTAAACAATAGCTCAATGAACATCTTTGTGCACCGAGAATGGGTGCCCAGGAGTACAGTTGGTTGGTCACGGGTTGTAAAAAGTGTTCAGGCTCTTTATCCTCACTGCCAGAAATGGTATTGCCAACATACCCTACCCCAGCCATAGGAGTTTCAGTTTCACCGTGCATGGGTGAACAATGGAAATTGCTATTTACCAGGAATAAAAAGGGGAGGAAAAAAATAACAGAAATAGCAAGTAAGCTTTTGTGTTTCCAGATCTTGAAAACAGAAATTGTGTGAATGGTGCAAATGTCTATTCCCTCAACATCAGCCAGTTTCCTTCCAAACGATTATTGTCCTCAACTTCTCCGAAACGCAACCCTCAGTCACACCGTGTAGTTCCCTGGCGAGGGAAGCCACGGGGGGAGGGGGGTGGTGGACGCCTCTGGTTTCCTGGCAGATGGCCAGCCATCCCGGGAAGGCCGGCGACCCAGCTGCCCGCCCCCCGCATGGGGACAGTGCGCGCAGGGCATTCCCAGAGGAGATGGAGCCCGTGAGGCTAATACATAAATATTTTCTTGCAAGGTGAGAGCATTAGAATGACACGGCCCACCTCTGACCGCAGAACAGAGACGGTGTAACCCAATGCGGCCGATCCCTGAGCCCTGAGAGGGCTAATCCCAGGATGAGCAGTTGGTTGGGCAGCTTTGCCAGAGACCCGAATAATACCTGGTTTTGTGGGAAGAGAAAAAAAAAGGAAAGAAAAGAAAGCGAACACCTTGGCCTGTGGTTGTGAATTTACTGCATGTGAAAGGCGAGGAACTGACAAGGTTGCATGGAAATTTTCTAACTGGAGGGGACCGCGTAGGGGCTTTTCCCATCCTTTCCACACGAAATCCTTCTGGCCCCTTCTTTCTCTTGTTTTTTTTTGTTATTGTTATTGTTATTGCTGTTGTTGTTCATTCTCTCCCGAGGATATTTTTCTATTGATTTTTTTAGAGGAGTGGAAGGGAGGGGGAGAGACAGAGAGAAACATCGATGTGAGAGAGACGCATCGATGTGAAGAGACACATCAATTGGTTGCCTCCCCCATGCTCCCCGACCAGGGATGGGGATGGAGCCTGCAACCCGGACACGTGCCCTTGACCAGAATCGAACCCGGGACCCTTCAGTCCACAGGCCAACGCCCTATCCACTGAGCCAGACCGGCCACGGCTGATCCCTTCTTTCTCTTGACACAGTTCTGAGGAGCCCCAACACATTTGACATCTGTGTGGCCATGTTCTAATAAGACAATGCCTGACCTCCCTCCTCATCTGCTTCAAAGTCTCTGGTGATTAATCTCGTGTAAGTTGCTGTCACTTCTGAGCCTAGTTCAGCTCAGTCACAATGGAGTCCTCCCGGAAAAGGCACAAACCATTGGGCTCTTTCTACATTTGCGGGTGGCGTGGCACCATTGGCTGAAGTCCAGATTCTAGTGCCGCCTGAGCAGGCAGAGATGATTAATCACTCCTCCCACGGGGACGTCGGCATGGCGTTTGGTCCTGGCGCTGTGGCTCTCTGCACATCTGGGTACACAGCACACCTGGATGCGGGCGGGATGACTCAGCTTCCCATCACTTGCCAGCTGTGTGACCTTCTGCAAGCGATCGACCTCTCTGAGCCTCGCAGTTTCCTTTGTTAAAGGGAGATTGTAGCACCCGCCTTGTAGACTTACTCTGAGGAATGGACTGGGGAGGTTTTGGTGTCCTCTTACGGGCACACACACGCGTGTGTAAATACGTGAGCTACTGAAAATCAGCTCCATCTTTATAAAGCAGGTGATTTCTGAAAAGCCAGTCAAGAAGGAGGCCCGGCCAGCGTGGCTCAGTGGTTGAGCATCGAGCTATGAACCAGGAGGTCACGGTTGGATTCCCAATCAGGGCACATGCCCGGGTTGCCAGCTCGATCCCCGGTAGAGGGGCGTGCAGGAGGCAGCCAATCCATGACTCTCTCTCATCATTGATGTTTCGCTTGCTCTCTCTCTCTCCCTTCTTCTCTGAAATCAATAAAAAATATATTAAAATGAGAAAGGAAGGAGGGAAACATATTTCCCTCTCCAACCAGAAAAAGCAATTAAATGCCCAATATGAACTGTTCCTGGGAGTTGATGTTGCAATGGGTGAAAGGTTTGGCCATTAGAGACCTCTGGTCTGCCATTCCTAAGAAGGGCCCAGGGAATATTTTTTTAAATTGAGTGGAAGGTAAAATGCAAGAACCAGTGTATCCATTCAGAAACCACTTTTTTGTCCATTTTCAGGAGCCTCCCGATTGCGTCATGCCCCTTAAGGGGCCCAGTCTGCCTAACAGCACTTTATTGAAACCCTCCCTGTGCGCAGCATTGATTTATGATCGGACTGATTAAAGCAATGGGGTCTGAAGCAATAATGATTTCAATTATAGGACTCTCACCAGTGCGCATTATTCTGACGTGTGTTCCCCATTCTTCCCACATTTGTATTCACTGCGTAAGGGGGTGTGGGTAGGTGATGTCACTTTCAAAAGGCTCCGGACACAGTCACTATCAGAAAGGAACTACAGGCAGAAGGACTGATGCACCCTTTTTGATGGAGTGAGTGTATTGTGTGTTTTCTTTGTTTTTTATAATTTTTATTGATTTCAGAGAGGAAGGGAGAGGGAAATAGAAACATGAATGATGAGAATCACTGATCAGCTGCCTCCTGCACACCCCACACTGGGGATCGAGCCCGCAACCTGGGCTTGTGCCCTGACCGGGAATCGAGTCATGACCTCCCGGTTCATAGATCGATGCTCAACTACTGAGCCACGCTGGATGGGCCCACAACTCTTTTTTAATTAACAAACTATCTTTATTCCATTTCATAAACACATAATGGAAATCTATTCTATGTTGAGGACCAGGTGCCAGGCATTGCGAATGCAAAATAAAGAACAGTATTCATCATCCAGCATCAGGGAACTGACCATCAATTGTCAGTTCATGAGTTATGAGGAATTTCAGGTTGAAAAAAATGAGAGACACACCCTAACACTGGGGCTCAACCTACCACATTGAGTTAATGTCGCTTCTGTTATTCTTCAGGCAAATGACTTCGTCCCTATGCCCCACTCTGACACCCCGTTGTAATTTGAGGACCACTCCCATGGATACGTTTGGTCACATAAAGTACATTATTACCATTAAAACTCCCACAACAGGCCGGCATGGCTCAGTGGTCGAACGTCAGCCTATGAACCAGGAGGTCCCCGGTTCGATTCCCAGTCAGGGCACATGCCCAGGTTGCAGGCTCGACCTCCAGTGTGGGACGTGCCAGAGGCAGCTGATCAATGATTCTCTCTCATCATGGATGTTTCTATCTCTCTCTCTCTCTCCCTGTCCTTTCCTCTCCAAAATTAATAAAAAGTTATTTAAAAAAAAAAACTCCCAGCAGCAACTGGTTAATGGTCCCTGGGACTGAAATTAGCCGCCTGTGCAACCCAACACAGTGACCGGCAGGTCCTACACGGCACAGCGCATGCCCATGCCTTCGACATAGCGCAAACCCCAAGAACTGGTGTGACAGGCCAGGGTCGACAGACACTCCAGTTCATATTCGTACCTTTACCAAATAGTAGAACATTCAGGCTCACCATAGATATATTTCAAATAGTAGCTGCTGTGTATAGACATTTTCCGTGACCTTATAAATCAATAGTGTTCAATAACCTGAACTGAAACTATAAATGGTAAGTGGACCCATTAAAGAAGAAATAAGTTAGATCCTCTATTTTTTTTTAATGTGATATTCCAGAAAGCTGCCTCTGGACATAACTACAGAAAATTAACACAATAAGTAAAGCATTTGGGACACCTATTAACCGACGACGCTAATAAAAACCAAATGGGGCCTTGATTCTGCCCCCTCTGGGACAGGGGAGGAGATCAAATAAACAGCAGACGAGGAATGGGAGTCCAGGATAATTGATTTGAAGCTATAATAACACGGAAACCTCCCACCAACTAAAAACCAAAAAAAAAAATCCAGACTTGTATCTTCACTTCTGGAAAGACAGAAAAAAAAAAACACCTCTATTCGCTTCCGGAAAGACAGAAGAAAACAGCTTTGTCACAGCCTAAGTGTGAGACCAGTAAGGGTGTTTTTCAGGCTAACAGATTGGAAACACGAGGGCGCGCTGAGAAGGAAGTTTTTACATGCCCGGCTGATGACCACAGCGACTCTTTTATTGTAACACCAACATCAGGAGTCTTTCCAGTCCCCCTCCCCTGAGGAAGACAGAGCCATGGTCCCTCAGGATGTGAGCCAGTGATGCTTGGCATTCACGGCCAAGGCCAAGCCTGACAGAGGAGGAAGCAGGGGGAGGCGGGGCAGAGGCAGGGGGAAGAGGGGGTCCTTTAGAAGTGCATCCCACTGGATCAATCCTACAGTTCTTGCCTTAGCCGGTGTGGCTTAGTGGATAGAGCATCAGCCCGAGGACTGAAGGCTTCTGGGTTCGATTCCGGTCAAGGGCACCCACCGCAGTTGCAGGTTCCCCGGCCCTGGTTGGGGCTCATACAGGAGGCAACCAATCTGTGTTTCTCTCACATCAATGTTTCTCTTGTCTTTCCCTCTCTCTGCCACTCTCCCTAAAATCAGTGGAAAAATATCCTCGGGTGAGGATTAACCGAAAAGAAAAAAATTCTTGAGGATGTTTGGGGTTAACTCTCCATAGAAAGTTACAGGAGAGAAAGCTGTGTTCTTTCCATTCAGTTACCTACAATGCGGCCCCTGTTCCTGCCGTCACACCCAGCCAGGCGCCCACAGGTCCTCTTAGCACACCTGCTAGGTGCCCCGTGTCCTAACAAACGCCTGACACCTTGTCTCTCATGCTCACATCACAAGGCTGGTGGCGATCCTCCGTGTAGAGATGAGGACACGAAGCTCGGACGATACAGAGATGTGTCCCTGTTCCCACCTGATGAGGTCTGGCCCACCGCAACGCCCCTCACCCTTCACCCTTCCCGTAGGTCACCTGGCATGAAGGCCGACTGCTGCCCTGATTCTCTCCTCAATCCGTGTTCACATATTGTTCTAACCAGTCCAACCCATGGAGCCGCTCCTGCCTGCGCGGCATAGGCAAAATCAAACAGGTTATTTTTGCTTCGGGCTGGCAAAAAGTCAGCCGATTCAAGGGAAGTGATAATTTCTAAGTGAGAAAATAGTTTGGCATTTTGTTAAAATGCAAATATAAAAAAATAAAATCGGAGTTTTAAGTTGGCAGAATAGAGCTTTGCAGTTGCATCTGAGGTACAAATCAAACCACTGTGCTTCAGATCTGTAATGTGTTGGTCTGGGGGAAGCGGGCCTTTCTATAGTACAGCAGACGGGTTTCAACTAGACAAGAAGCATCAGTGGGCACGTGACGGGTTTTCTGTCTAGAGAGAGGGCACTCATAGTAAAAGGGTCAGATTTGTTAATACCAGGCAGAAGGGCTGTGTCCCCCGGGAGATAAGCAGGGGCCCAGTGACCAGAAGATTCAGGGAGGGTGATTAAAATCTGAGGCCAAAAACACATTCTAAACGCCAGAATTTTTCAGGCCCTGGCCGGGTAGCCCATGGGTTAGAGCATCGTCTCAATACGCCAAGGTTTCAGGTTTGATCGCCGGTCAGGGCACATACAAGGATCAATCAATAAATGCATCAATAAGTGAAACAACAAATCGATGTGTGTGACTCTCTCAAATCGATTAAAAATAATTTTTTTAAAGAATAAACCTTTGAAAAATAACCAAAACTTCTCAGAAACACGTTGTAATCATGCCATGATACTTGGTAGTGAAATATTGGAGGCATTCTGAGGAAAGAATATTTTTAAACAATTTGCAAGTTTTAATCTTTTGCTGTAAGATGGGGAGAAATGAAGAAATTATATAATTTGGAGGAGGGGACAAATGTATCATTATTTGCAGGTGACAATATTTACTTAGATGGCTAGAATCAACAGGCAAACTCTTTGAATAAGAAACCAGTAAAGTGTCAAATACAAAATAAAAATGCCTAAGTGAGTGCCTCTCCTCAGCAAACACGTATAAAATTTAATAGAGAAATTCTGTTTACAATAGCGGTGAATAAATTTAAGACGATATTGAGAATTTGAGACTCTATTCCATGGGGAAACCACAACTGAACAGAAGTTTATATGGAAAGAGAAATGAAAAGGCATGCTTTATTTCTACATGAGAAAACTCAATATTAAAAGACTTCACATTTCCACATATTCATGTATAAATTGTATTCTCTTATATTTTGGATTTGATGAGTTCTTCTGGATTAACAGATAGGGAGTATAATCCAGAAAGTTAATTGTACTGAGGGAGAATTTGCATTACTAGATACAAAAGCATCTTCTTAAATTATAACAAAAAGAGAGGGTTTGGGCCAAAGAAGTGATGAGGCCAAAAAGATGTTGAAATAAAATTTAAAAACAAGGAAACGGGCCCAATGGCATACACTATTTAGATCAGTAAGAAAAAGAGATTTTAGAAAAGAGATTCTTATTTAAATTTCAAATAATTAAATTTAAATTGAAAAAAAAAAAAGCAAAGAGCCAAGCCCGACTGGCTCGACTCAGTGGTTGAGTGTCAACTTATGAACCAGGAGGTCACAGTTCGATTCCCAGTCAGGGCACATGCCCGGGTTGCAGGCTCGACCCCCAGTGTGGGGCGTGCAGGAGGCAGCCAGTCAATGATTATCTCTCATCATTGATGTTTCTGTGTCTCTCTCCCTCTTCCTTCCCCTCTGAACTCAATAAAAATATATTTTTAAAATGTGTATACATATATATATATATTTTTTTTTGCTTCTGTGTTTTAAATCCTAGTTTGCTGAGAACGTAGAAACATACAGAAGGCTGCCCGCAGAGAATGCTACCAGAGAGACCGAGACCAAAGTGAAACCCAGGCCACGGGCCTTCTCAGCCTTGTGAGTCGATGCCTTCTCCTTATTCTGGCTTTTTATTTTATTTCATTTTTAGTTGTTACTTTTGCGGGGAAGGCTGTTCTCGAAAACTTTGCAGCTCCCCACACGGTTTTCTCGGCTCCTCCTGTGAGTGACAGAGCAGAGTGTCCCAACAATACCGAATGCATTTCGTGTCAGGGGCCTGTGGGTCAGCAGGGTTATTAATAAACATAGCCTCTTGTTCTAATTTCGGTCCCGTCTCTCCTCCTGCCCTGCTTTTTCTTTCGCGCCTGGTGCTGCCTGACCCCTTTCCCCGTCTTTCTGATACAAAAATGCAACCTTCCTTCCAAGTCCACGGCCGGCACGTTTCCCATGATGCTGCTCTCGTGTTGTTGTTGTTGCTGTTGAGTTTTCACGGGGCATTTAAACATGGGTGAGATGCTTCGTGTCCTAAATCGATTCGATGCAGGCTGATATGATCCTGGGGTCTGACATGTGCCGGAGGGTGGAGGGAATAAGTAAAATGGAGACAAAATGTGGATGAGCGTGGGGGCAGGGGGTGGGGGTACCTCGTTTTTTTTTAAAGAATTTCTGTTCAAATAGGTTCATGGACCACAAATGAGCCAGACTTGAGAGGCAACTGCGATCAGCCCTAGTAAAAGGAAGCAAGGTTGGGCGGTGGAAGGCAGCTTTGAATTTTATTATCTTCCTATAGGTTTTCATAAAACAAAAAGAATTTAAAGAGTTGATCATGTACGTTTGGATGTGTGTATATCAATTTTGTTACCCGATTTAGAGCTTGACTTCTATTTCCTATTTAGAGTAAATCTTGTGGGGTTTTTGTTTTGTTTTTGCTGATGGTATCACACAAATAGAAGTGGCCAGCCCTGGCCAGTTTGGCTCAGTGGGTAGACCGTCAGCCAGCAGACTGAAGGGTCATGGCTCTGTTCCGGTCAAGGGCATGTACCTCGGTTGCAGGCTCAATCTCCAGCTCTGATCAGGGTGCATGAGGGAGGCAACCAATGGATGTGTCTCTCTCACATCGATGTTTCTCTCTCTGTGTGTGTCTCTCCCTCTCTCTTCCACTCTCTCTAAAAAAAATCAATGGAAAATTACCCTCGGGTGAGGATTGAAAAAAAAAAAGAAGTGGCCACATTGTCACCGGTACCAAATTCTTACACACACACACACACACACACACACACACGTGCTCCTTAAAGCCCTGAACTTTATGCAGATCCTGTCCATTGTCTTTCCACTTTGACATTTTCCAACTGCAATTTCAAATGGGAGATAACTGTGAACTAAGAAAAGTCAACTCCTACGCGTGCGCGCGCACACACACACACACACACACACACATTTGCATGTGCTTTTCCCTAATTTATTAAACTTCAGTTCTTCCTGTCTTCTAATAAACACAAAACTGCATCTCCTACCTGAGAGCGCTCAGCAAGTTCCACGTGCCAAAAAGCAGCATTTTTTTTTTAATATGGGAAAATAGGTAACAGGAAATGCATGGTTCTTTGTTGAATTGTTCATACTTTTCAAATTAACCTGTTGTGCTCTTTCCCACTCGAGAACGCGTTATTTCTGTAACGTGACCTACCCCACCTTTCTTAGCACGAGGGGAAGTCACCTCGAATGATGTCGTTTTTGAACACAGGGTTCATTCTAGTCTGAGCTACAGTCCCCGTATTGAAGAAACGGGAAAAAATAAAGAAATGACAAGGAATGTAATTTATTCAGAAGAAAGAGAGTTTCCTATATCTGGATTCATTATCCTGAAACATAATCGTTTTCTAGCATTAACAGGAATTACGCCTGGCTTTTGGTCTTTCCCAAACTAAGAAAGAAAAGCAATGTGACTTGGAATGAATTATGCATTTGACTTGTTGAAACGGTCACCCCTTCGCCGCACAGAGAGGCAGGGATCCTAAACTCAGCTAAAACCTCCGTTGCAACCAGCAGTTCATCACCCTTGGCGAGTGTCTAATTCCTTTCCTTGCTTACTCTTTTTTTTTCTCCTTTTCGAACAGCTCATTATTACCTTTCCACAACAACCATCAAGGGGTGGCTATACCTTTAAATGTGTTCTGTGGGTCTATGTCCATTTGTCATTCATGGGAGAGTATCTAATTACGTCACTTTCTTTAAGGGCAGTATTTTTGCTACTGTACATAGGCTTGTGTGAGCGTGGACTTATGAGGCTATAGTGGGAAGGAAGACTAGGAGGAGGAAGAGGAGGAGGAGGAGGAGGAGAAAGCTTTAATTGAGTGCCTACTGTGTACCACATGGGATGGCATCTGCATCATGTATTCATAGAGCCTTTCTGTTGTGCTCCGTGTCTCACACGTCTTTACTGGTGGTGTTTGTACAGCATCGCAGTGAAGAAGATGTTGTGAGCCTTAGCAGGTGTGGCTCAGTGGATAGAGCGTCGGCCTGCGGACTGAAGAGGCCCAGGTTCGATTCTGGTCCAGGGCACTTACCTCAGTTGCAGGCTCCTCCCTGGCCCAGGCCCTGGTCAGGGCTTGTGCAGGAGGCAACCAATCGATGTGTTTCTTGCACATCAATGTTTCTCTCTGTCTTTCCCTCTCTCTTCCAGTCTCTGTAAAAATCAATGGAAAAATATCCTTGGATGAGGCTTAAAAAAAAAGATGTTGTTAATCTCAGGGTACAGTGGGAAAAGGGGGGCTTAGAGATGGTAGGTAACATGCCTTAGACACACATTTAGAGCCAGGATTCGAACACAGGCTCTGCCCTGCAAACTACAGTGAATCTGATGATCATGAATAGACTTGATTTTTTTTTATATATTTTTTTTACAATGGTGAGGGTTCAAAGTAGAGATGAAATCTGGAGTTTGCTGCGGGCTGGGCCTGCGGTCAGTGATACCTGCTCACCTCTAAGGTCTGATCTGAGGATGTCTGAGAGGCCAGAGAAGACCCAGAGAATCACATTAGATACCGTGGTGGAAAGCATGAAGAAAGGACTGATATGTATACTGTCCCATTGGCATGACAGTACCATGTTATATAGTATAACGCCCATGACACCCAGAGGTTCAGAATAGACTAGTGACTTTGAAAAGCGTGGCATCTTTGTGTCCTTCTTTCATGCATTTTATTTATTTGTTTGTTTATTTATTTATTTTTATTGATTTCAGAGAGGAAGGGAGAGGGAGAGAGAGAAACATCGATGATGAGAGAGAATCATCAATCGGCTGCCTCCTGCCTGCTCTACACTGGAGATCGAGCCCGCAACCTGGGCATGTGCCCTGACCTGGGAATCAAACCTCGACCTCCTGGTTCATAGGTCGATGCTCAACCACTGAGCCACACCGGCCGGGCTTTCGTGCATTTCAAATACTCTAAAGAGGCTCATTGGGTCCAAGATATCCCTTTAAGTCTTGATACATAAATGTCTGCCGATCACCGAGGGAGGAGTTTCCCTCACACTGAATGCAAACACGGTTTGATGCCTGTAGCAGCCCGCCTCTCTCATGCCCGTCTTTTTGAGTTGCTTCCTGGCCACCTCCTGGGATCAGCGGGTTGCAGGTCGAGGACAGCGTGGAGAGCGTCAGTTCCTGTTCTTCCTGCTCCAGGGACAGGATTTCTTCTGAAAACGGGCAGCTTTTTTATTCGCGCTCAGCCTTTTGCACACACGGCCCGGTCTCCGTGTGTCGCTGCGCCTGCTGTGGTGTGACTGGGAGCTGTGTGTCTGAGCCGGGGCAGCCCTTGGCCCGCTGAGTGTAATAGCATATCTTCCTCGGGAGATGATGGGTATGATCCGGGCGATGCGGAATGGGGAGGGCAGGCTGTGGACAGATTCCAAATGACTCGCGACACCCCTTTAGGATGGCTGCTGTCTAAGTATTAGCCCTTTCCACACTCAACACCCAGCGATCACATTACCCGTGCCCTCCCCCCACCCCCCAGTGTGCTCCTCACACATCTCCTGGTGGGTGACCGCCTCAGGGAGAGCTAGTGCACACACCCAAAAAGAAACCACTGGTGAGTTTGCTGCTTTGAGCTCGCCTGTGTTAACACAGGACGAAAATAGCGAACGTGTTTAGATTAGATGGACGCCCGGCCGGTGTGGCTCAGTGGTTGAGCATCGACCCAGAAACCCAGAGGGCACCAGTTTGGTTCCTAGGCAGGGCGCATGCCCAGGTTGTGGGCTCAGTCCCTGGTGGGGGGCGTGCAGGAGGCTGCTGTTCAGTTATTTTTCTCTCTCATCAATGTTTCTATCTCTCCCTCTTTCTTCCTCTCTCTCTAAAAATCAATGAAAACTGTGCCTAGAACATCTTTGGGGCTAATATATTGGGTATATGAATGGGTGGGTTTCCATAGTCTTCTAGACACTGTCTTTAGGGATCTTGTCTTGATTTATTTTCTTTGTATAATAACTGGTGCCTGATATGTGCTGTCACTAGTCTAAGTGTTTCACTATATTAACTCATTTAACCATCAAAACAACCATAAATGCTGTAGTTGCATTATTATGCCCATTTTACAGATGAGGAAACTGTGACACAGACAAACCAACATGCTCAAGGCCACACACCTGGTGTATTGGCAGGACCAGGATTGAACCCAGTTCCAGAGACCCTACAATTAACCACTGCTTCTGAGCTAATTGGAGAAATAAACCCATAACAATTTCCCACATAATCACTAGTGACAGCAAAGACCCTAATACCCCAGAAAGCCTGGCGTCTGCGATATTTAGATCAATGATTGGGCAAAACTGTAAAAGACACACTAGTCAATTTGTTTAAAAAAAAATGAGACACAGACTCTAAAAGCTCCCAAAAAGCCAAAACAAAATGCAATTTAATGGGGATAAACATGAGACATTCTTCAATGCAGTAAACCCAACCCCCTTGTGGGAGACCTGGGTGACAGATCCGACTCCCCCGTGCGGGGTTCCTCCCTGTCTCGGTTGTCTAAAGCCAGTCACGAGGCCTGGTGGACAGTCCTGGTCACTCTGAGTATTTTATTTGTCTCTGAACATTTCGTAAGAGACTCTGGCAGCCTGGCCGGGGTGGCTCAGTGGTTGAGGGTCAACTTGTGAACCGGGAGATCACTGGTTCAATTCCTGGTCAGGGCACATGCCCAGGGTGCGGGCTTGATCCCCAGTGTGGGGCGTGCAGGAGGCAGTGGATCCATGTTTCTCTCATCATTGATGTTTCTATCTCTCTCTCTCTCTCCTTTCCTCTCTGAAATCAATAAAGAGAGAGAGAGAGAGAGAGAGCGCCAGACACACACACACACACTCTCTGGCAAACCCAGGCAACCCAGGAAAGCAAAACCTCTGTGTCCACATCATATGGGGAGCTGGGGGATTAGCCAATAAAACAAACGCAGGCTCTTGAGGGCTGGGGAGAGGAAAGTTGTTGAGCGTGTGAAAGTCTGTCCTGCGCTAAAGGAAAGAGGTGCAGACATATTGCTTCTGAGGACAGAATCCAAGCCAGGAGAGAGATGCTCCAGACAGATTTCTGCTTTCATCGAAGGGACCAAACTGCCTAAAAGCAAAGCTCCCCAAGGGCGGTAACCTTAGGGACCCTGAGCCCTGACCCCTGACCCGTCCCTCTCTCTGGGCGGCTGGCCCTGGCCCAGCTGGCGGCCTTCACCCAGACCAGTGGTCGGCAAACTGCGGCTCGCGAGCCACATGCGGCTCTTTGGCCCCTTGAGTGTGGCTCTTTCACAAAATACCACGTGCGGGCGCGCATGTACAGTTCTATTGAAACTTCGTGGCCCATGCGCAGAAGTCGGTATTTTGTGGAAGAGCCACACTCAAGGGGCCAAAGAGCCGCATGTGGCTCGTAAGCCGCAGTTTGCCGACCACTGACCCAGACCTTCCTATATGGATGTCGCCTGCCTTGAAGTTACACCTGAAAATTTCTGCCGGGTGTCTGCCTAGCCAGCTGCCCATCCCAGACCTCCGGGGGAAGTTGGCCCCCTTGTTCTTTAAGATCCTTCAAGGGGAAGATGCCATGACTTCTTTTTTTCTAAATATATTTTTATTGATTTCAGAGAGGAAGGGGGAGGGAGGGAGAGATAGAAACATCAATGATGAGAGAGAATCATTGATCGGCTGCCTCCTGCACGCCCCTCACTGGGGATCGAGCCCGCAACCCGGGCATGTGCCCTGACTGGGAATGGAACCATAACCTCCTGGCTCATAGGTCGTCGCTCAACCACTGAGCCACACCAGCCGGGCCCAAGACTTCTTGATTCTATTCCAGAGCCTTGAATTCCAGAATGTTTTCAAAACCGGTTGTCCCTGTTTCGTAGCTGAAGAAATATCAGAGGGCTGAGTAAGGACAGAATTAAAGGCAGATACGATCTCCCCTCTCACACCTGGATTCCTTCTTCCCTCTATACCACCAGCCTTCGCACTGCTACAGAGCAACTCAGTCCTAACCTTATTCTAGAAAATTGGTCTGCTCCCCAGTGGCCCCGGTATCATTTAGCTGAGAGCTTACTATCATCTCTAAGTTAATTTGTGAGTTAATTGTAAGTGTCAGGAGGCTCCGACGCTGCAGAAAATGTCCATTATGGAGATAAACCCAGGTTAGAACATTCCAGAATTGAGCAGAGTTGGGTTTCTGATCGGTTTCTATCAGAAAAATATGTTGGCGTGGGAAGGGCCTGGAACGATATCAAATATGAGTGTCCTCCGAGGGCAGCCCTCCACTAAGTGGACACTGGATTCTTGGATAAAAATACTTTCCAAGATTCCATCACACGCCACCCTCAGAGCCTCAATCACGGTTTCATCTGAATGACCTCCGACCTGTAGAACATTACACAGAGGCGGTCGCTCCCTGCCTGTGCTGCGAGTTTTCCAACTCGCTGTTGTGGACGTGGTGGGGAGGGTGGCCCGACGCATCTCTGAACACGTAGGCCCCACAGCCCATGGGGCGATAAGGCTAGTCTTTCCCGCAGGGCGGCGTCGGGCAGGCCGGTCCCACTGCTTCCCTTGCTGTCTGACCTCTGTGGTTCCTCCCCCCGCCCCCACCCCCAGGGCCAAGCCCTGAACATCAGGATTCTGTTCAGAGATTTAAGATGAATATTTTCCCAAAATACTCACCTGGGAACGATCCGCGTTGCACCAAGTGGGGGCTGGTCTTTCTTTGTAAAAGGAAACCTAATCTGAGGCCCAAATGATCCAAACCCCTAGCAGCCTCCAAGTTTGGGCCACATGATGGGGTTGGGGTATGTTTGCCCCCTTGGCTGTATTGGCCGAGATCTAGGTCTCACCACTCTCAGCAGCATCGCCTCTCCGATACTAACTCCATTCTGTCATTTTTTTAAATATATATTTTATTGATTTCAGAGCAGAAGGGAGAGGGGGAGAGGGATAGAAACATCAAAGATGAGAGAGAACCATGGATCGGCGGCCTCCTGCACACCCCACACTGGGGACCAAGCCCGTAACCCGGGCATGTGCCCTGACCAGGAATCGAACCGTGACCTCCTGGTTCATAGGTCGATCAATGCTCAATCATTGAGCCATACCAGACGGGCTATCATTTTTACTGATTAACCCACTGTCTACTGAAAAACGGAGTACTATCGGAGTGCAAGGTACTTAAGCAAAAGATGCCAGAAAGCCTTTATTTTGTAACTTCTTTCGCAAAAAAATCATTTTCCAGGAGAGGCAAGCGGCAAAACCACATCCTGACACATCAGACACAATTAGACCCTCCCTGGGTGAGAAATCCAGGCTCCCAGGGCAGGGATCTGTGGTGGGCGTCTTCCTCGGAAGAGAAGATTCAGCTCCTCACTCGTTGCAATTTCAGGGCGAATAGCAACAGGCTTTTCCTACCTGCTTTTCTCCACGCTCAGACACACGGGTCAAAAGAGGAGTCGGCGTGCGGCCGACATGTCTGTAATTTACAGTCTCCAGCATGTGGGCCGGGGCCGAACGGCTCTTGGCTACACATTGTAAACAGAACATTGTTGCCTCTTAATCTGGGTAATTGGTCCCAAATGCTGTTGCCACTCTTCAGATCGGATGCTTCACATACTTTGAAAGAACCTGGAACTTCTCTCCTCTGGCAGGGAGAAGTCAGGGGCAGAAGTCAGTGTTTTCATCAGCACCGAGACTCCTATGAACAGCCAGGCGATTTCACTGGGGGGCCTGCTTGGAAGAGGGGGTGTTTACCCATCTATCGGTGGCTCCCCGCTCCGAGCCATCTGTGGGATGTTTCCTTGACACGGCCAGCTTCTTCAAGAGCCGGGGGGCCCTGACCGGTTTGGCTCAGTGGATAGAGCGTCGGCCTGCAGACTCAAGGGTCCCGGGTTCGATTCCAGTCAAGGGCATGTACCTTGGTTGCGGGCACATCCCCAGTGGGGAGTGTGCAGGAGGCAGCTGATCGATGTTTCTCTCTCATCGATGTTTCTAACTCCCTATCCCTCTCCCTTCCTCTCTGTAAGAAATCAATAAAATATATTTTTTTTTAAAAAAGAGCCGGGGAGGACCGAGCCACCTCCTACAGGATGTCAGCCAGGTTGCAGAAGCAGGGCTTTGCCTCATCCCAGTGTAATGTGTTCTTATCAGTACGTTCCTTGAGGGTAACGCAGCGTAATGAAATCTGGCCGAAAACCAGTTGTTTAGTGACCTCGTCTTCAGGGCAAAGCCATGGGGATGTTGTGAGAGAAAAGACAGGGTGGCATTCTGGGAGGGGTCCAGGCTGAGGGAGGACCCTGGGCCTGGAACAGCCCCCCTGAGGCTCAGTTTTCCTATCTGTAAAGTGGACATAATACATCCCTTGCAAACTCATCATGAGGATGAAATGAGAAAGTGACTATACAGGTTATGAAGCCCTAGCTGGTTTGGCTCAGTGGATAGAGCGTTGGGCTGCAGACCAAAGGGTCCCAGGTTCGATTCTAGTCAAGGGCAGGTAGCTGGATTGCAGGCTTCTCCCCGGCCTGGGCCCTGGTTAGGGCTCATGCAGGAGGCAACCAATCGATGTGTTTCCCTCACATCGATGTTTCTCTCTCTCTTTCCCTCTCTCCCTAAAAATCAATGGGAAAATATCCTTGGGCGAGGATTAACAAAAGATAAAAAATAACAAAATAGCCCTAACCAGTTTGGCTCAGTGGATAGAGCATCGTCCTGCGAACTGAAGGGTCCCAGGTTCGATTCCGGCCAAGGGCATGTGCCTTGGTTGCGGGCACACCCTCAGTAGGGAGTGTGCAGGAGGCAGCTGATCGATGTTTCTCTCTCATCGATGTTTCTAACTCTCTATCCCTATCCCTTCCTCACTGTAAAAAAATCAATAAAATATTTAAAAAAAATAAAGGTTGCGAGGGTATTCCACATATTATTCTGATGAAAGCATTTTTGAAACCCTATTCCTGAAGCCTGTTTTCCTGCTTCGACCTACACAAGTCAGGGCCCAAACCTTTTTTTTCCTGGGGGAGTGCTGGTTTGGGCCCTAGTTTTCCAAGAAAACATACCCTTGCTCATGGGTCTTGCAAGACCAGGACAAAGTCCAAGTTCCCATCATTTGTTCTTCTCTTGGACCAGGGGTCCTCACACTTTTTAAACAGGGGGCCAGTTCACTGTCCCTCAGACCGTTGGAGGGCCGGACTATAGTTTAAAAAAAAACTATGGCCAAAGCCGGTTTGGCTCAGTGGATAGAGTGTCGGCCTGCGGACTGAAGGGTCCCAGGTTCGATTCCGGTCAAGGGCATGTACCTGGGTTGCGGGCACATCCCCAGTGGGAGATGTGTAGGAGGCAACTGATCGATGTTTCTAACTCTCTATCTCTCTCCCTTCCTCTTTGTAAAAACTCAATAAAATATATTTAAAAAAAAAAAAATACTTGGAAAAAAAAAAAAAAAAAAAAAAAAAAAACTATGAACAAACTCCTATACACACAGCGGCGGCAAAAACACCCGGCGGGCCGGATAGATGTTTTTGGCGGGCCGCATGTGGCCCGCGGGCCGTAGTTTGAGGACCCCTGTCTTAGACCTTCCTCCTCGCGTCTCTCCGCTCTCCCTGGTGACACTATCGGGTCTTCGTTGTCCTCCTGAATACTTCTAGAATGGCCGTGAGCTCTGCATTAGCCACTGCTCCTCTGAGTTCTACCTCATTCGCTCCTTTGACCTTTCCTCCCAGGTCACACTCCCGCCCTGTCATTCTTGTCCTTTTTCCCTGTGAATTCCACTAGGTTTATCTCTGCCCCTGCTGCCCTGCCTGGCCTACATAGGTGGCATTCCAAGGGGAGACGAGCAGAGGCTTCTGGGAGATTCGGGAAGCCAGCTCCCTCCTGGGTAGGAAGGTGAGGCAGAAATGAGCATTCTCTCCCTCGGCTTCTCCCGTCACAGTTACTACTCGCGGTTCTCCAGAGTTTAAACAAAAACATTGGGGAACGTCCGCCTCATTCCTAGTGTGTAGCAGTGTGTTCCCGGGACAACACCGTGACCGCGTTCTACAGAGATTCCAGAACAAGACATCCCGGGGCTCAGCTCCCGTAACGAGCAGGGTAACCTTGGACCAGTTACGTCACTTCCTGGGCCTAGTCCTCTTCAGCCTTAGAATGGAAATAGCAGTGTTTGCTGCCACTGCTTTTATCTCGTTAAATGTATTTTTATTGATCTCAGAGAGGAAGGGAGAGGGAGAGAGAGACAGAACATCAATGATGAGAGAGAATCATGGATCGGCTGCCTCCTGCACGCCCCACATTGGGGATGGAGCCCGAAACCCGGGCATGTGCCCTTGACCGGGAATGGAACTGTGACCTCCTGGTTCATAGGTCGGTGCTCAACCACTGAGTCACACCAGCCGGACTGCCTGCTACTGTTATGGTCAACTTAATTGAGTTAAGACAGAGTTTAAAACAGTAAGCACTCAAGAAATATTCATTAATATTTATCTAGGTTCTCCTTGATTAAAAAAACAACAAACATACATATGCCCCGGCCAGATACTCAGCTGGTGGGAGCATCATCCTGACACACCAAGGTTGTGGGTTTCATCCCTGGGTCAGGACACATACAAGAATCAACCAATGACTCCCTCTCCCTTCTTCTCGCTCTAAAAAAATCAATTTAAAAAATAATTTTTAAAAATGTTTAAAAAGAACCAACCAGCCCTGGCTGGTTTGGCTCAGTGGATAGAGTGTCAGCCTGCGGACTGAAGGGTCCCAGGTTTGATTCCGGTCAGGGGCATATGCCCGGGTTGTGGGCTCGATCCCCAGTAGGGGGCATGCAGGAGGCAGCCGATCCATGATTCTCTCTCATCATTGATGTTTCTATCTCACCCTCTCCCTTCCTCTCTGAAATCAATAAAAATATATATTTTAAAAAAAACAGTGAATGCATAAATAAGTGGAATAACAAATGGATGTTTCTCTCTGTCTCTCTTCAATCACACACACACACACATGTACACACATACGCACGCACACACAAACACACAAAACCCTTATGTATCCTTAACTGTCAGTGTCCTCACTGGGCTCTCATATGTGGTCACCTTTCCACATACGTCATTGGAAATTTGCTTCATATACTGTTCTTCCTGTACTTCAGAGTGTTACAGGAAATATGAAATCAAATAAGTAAAAACAGCCATTTCAAACACATCTTCTGGTTCTCTCCCCCCAGCCCCTCATCTATCCATCATTAGCTATAGTGGGATGAAAGCTTTCTTATTTATGAACCCCAAACACAACTGTAGTTTACCCTAAACGGAGCGAGTCTGGGTCCGCTTTGGGGAAACCTGGTTTGAATTTTCGTTGGACCTCCTTCGACTCTTAAGCACCCAACGAGGATTTATCGTTTCAGGCGGGTACCGAGCGAAATTTGCTAAGTTCATCTGAGTTTTCCTTTGGCTTTGTCATCGGAATGAACTCGAATTGCATGCAGCCTTAATCCTTATATTTATGGTTTTTCTGCCATTTTCACCTCAGTGGGTAAAAAAAAATTTTTTATTAAAAATTGAGACTTGCTGGTTAGTATTTGAGCACATTGAAATACTCCAGAATGTATACATTTCTGTCTCGATAGTAAATTAGGGAAATATACTTCTGGTAACGTGTGCTTTAATGAGTCGAGCCATTTTTGCAACTATAATCGCCTTTATTTCATACCCTGTAGATTAGCCAGGAAATTCCAAGTGATAGTTAACAGGAAGGATTTCTCTCTGCCAACATGGAAAGACCTGCAGTGCCCCCTCTTTTCATCCTGGCTCAGTTAAACTGTGACTTTAAAAATCAAATTTGTAATATTTAAGCTGTCTCCATTTTTGCGCTGCATCCCCCAGAAGTCAGGCTCCCAGACTTTAAGCTAGCTAATTTTCTCAAATTATATGCTAGAGGTTGGGGAGGTTTCAGGCTGCATCTTGTACGTCCAAATGATAGGTTCACGGTTTGTGATTGACGATCTTGTTCATATACGTGATGTATGCCCATTAGATCAGCGGGCCTTCTGGGATGAGAAGATTAGGCCAAAGTGAGCTTCGAGAAATTTCTAACGCCTCCGCTTGCGGAAATCTAGGCAACACGCTTCCAGTTTAATGATAAGACAAATACTCTTTGAAATAACTTAATATGGAGATTAATATATCAGTGAGCTCTACAAAGATTTCTTGCCTAAAAGGACATTTTTCCTTCCAACAGTTAAGTGAAAGCTTTGCAGTTCTATTACTTTGAATATTTACTTTTTAAATATAACTAAACAAAGTTATTCTGGAATGATTTTGATTCTTAAGAAATATGCACTGAGTAAAATTCCCCCAAACAATTCTGATAGCGTTTGATAAATTGACTTCATTTGATATTAGTTAAAAAAATTAAAATCTGAAAACACACAAAAAGTCGGGTTTTTGTTTTCCCCTTTCTTCTAATCTGTAGTCCCCAAACGACTGCTCACAAAAATAAACTTTACAACATCTTGGAGCATCGCAAAGAACCCGGTCAAGGTTTGTCTTGGCCGGACAAGAAAGCAGTTTTGCTATTCAAAAAGTTGGCCTCCCTCGCTCAGTCCCCACAAGGGCAAAGCCAGCTAATCTTAGATGGCGATTCTAATTAATTCTGTAATCCAAGTTAGTCCTCCATCATGTTTTAAAATATGATCAAACAGTAGGGACTGAGAGAAAAAAAAAAAAAAAGAGGCCGTTTCAAACATACCTCAAAATAGAAAAACCGAGCATTTTTTAAGGGGCTTTTCTGTGTCTAAGTTAGAGGTTGCAAAAATGTCTTCGTGTAACAGCAACAAAAAAGTCCAGTTAATGTCAGATTTTCGTGGGTAAGTATTCCAGGTGTCATCGTAGACAGCAGAGCAGCTAACTACGGCTCCAACACACTGTACACAGCCAGCGACCCACCCTCGCACACGCATGCGCACACACGAACATGCCCCACGAAACCTGCCCAGGCCCTGCCCGGGCTGCTTCTAAGGGGCATATTGTGAGCCCTGGCGAGAATTGTAATCTACACGGTTTGAAAATAGGGGCCTTTTAAATATGCTGCCGACAATTTGTGATGGTCATCGCGAAAATGCTGCTCCATTATCCTTCTCCATTCGGAATGAATGAGGCTACTTAATTTCAGGCCATACTTGGTGAGGTCAGCACGGAACGGGGGCGGGGGGGTGGGGGGGGCCTCGCTAGACATCGCTAATCTCTTTCAGCTGAGAGTGATGAATTAAAGATGAAGCCTGCTTTTGCAGGCCTAATTTAGAATGTATATCAAAAAAAAAAAAAAAACCTACAGCAAATAATACTCTCGCCGACAACAAAGGAAAACTTGCTCTCTCAGGCTCCCCGGGCTGTGCGGGTTTGCAAGACAATTTCTGGCCTCTCTGGCAATCCATCCAGCTGTGGTCGGGGGAGCCGTATCAGGGAAATCGAGCCCTCTCTCGCACACGGCCATGTGGACAAAAAGTGGTATTAAAGGGAAGAAAGAAAAAGCAAAAACAAAAGACAGCCATCGGGGTTGGATCCCTTGTGTATTAAAATTCCACGGACACATTAGGCTTCTTCTTCTTTTTTTTTCTTCTTTTTTTCCCCCTCCCAGGACTGACAAAGATCCCAAATTAGCAATACCTATATGCGAGCAGCGACCACCCAGCTCCCACGGGGGCGTTTCAAAGCAACACGCTAAATGAGGCGGCCCGTTGTTTTTAAAGCAGATATCCTAATGAGGCTTATTAGGTTGTGCCATGTCTGTTTTGAAAGCCAATAGAGATTGTCCAGGTAGATAATGCGATACCTTTTATGAAGCCAAGAAAGAGATTGTAAGACCGCGTGTGCCTCCAAGCCACGGTGTTCTGATGAAAGTCAATGCTAAACCAACTCCCCCAGTTGTGAAAGGGGAGGGACTCCCTGATGGAAATTCTACAGAGAAGAAGGAATTCGTCATAATTTCTCAAAGATAACCACTCCAGCCCGGCCGGCGTGGCTCCGTGGTTGAGCGTCGACCTATGAACCAGGAGGTCACGGTTCGATTCCCCGTCAGGCACAGGCCTGGGTTGCGGGCTCATCCCCAGTGTGGGGCATGCAGGAGGCAGCCGATCAGTGATTCTCTCTCATCATGGATGTTTCTATTTCTCTCCCTCTCCCTCTCCCTTCCTCTCTGAAATCAATAAAAATATATTAAACATAAAAAATAAAAAAGATAACCACTCCAAGTCCCTAAGGACAGCAGAAAAGGTGGCTTACCCCCAAGACTGGAGAAGTCACCTTGCAAAAATGATTTCCCTCCCAAGAGAAGCCTGACATGGTAACGTGCACATTCCCCGACGGGCAGCCACCACGGAGCCCGACTCTGTAGCCCAGTAGCCCTCATTAGAAAAAAAGCTGCTTCGAATTAGGTCCAATCTACACGCTGAATCAATCTTTCATTCCTTTGATTGCTTCTGAAAATATTTATATTTCTTAATAATGCACATTTTGTCTCGCAACTTCTGATTAAACCCAGACAGGGGTTCCCATCGGCGGTGGTGGATGTGGGAGGGTGATGTAGGGCGGGAAAAGGAAGATTAAAAAAAAAAAAAACACCGATTTTTTTTCCCATTGGGGAGCCATTAGACCAGTGATGGCGAACCTATGACACACGTGTCAGAGGTGACACGCGAACTCATTTTTTTTGGTTGATTTTTCTTTGTTAAATGGCATTTAAATATATAAAATAAATATCAAAAATATAAGTCTTTGTTTTACTATGGTTGCAAAGATCAAAAAATTTCTATATGTGACACAGCACCAGAGTTAAGTTAGGGTTTTTCAAAATGCTGACACGCCGAGCTCAAAAGGTTCGCCATCACTGCATTAGACAGTCCAGATCTAGCAGTTGGGGCTGTGGAGTGTCCAAGGAGGGTGGTAATAAATACAGATCGGAATATCGGAGTGGCCTCGTGGAGATGAGGGAATATTCTTATTCTTGTGTGATTCTTCATTGCGGTTTTGACTCCCTGGTTAGCTTACTGGATTTTATGAAAAATGATGGTGGAAGAGATGTAGGAAGATTTCATGTTACAACCAACAATAACACATACAAGGCAAAACTAGAGCAATAGCTATAATCTGGACATGTTTGGGGGAGTGGGGTGGGTTCTTGGTTTGGGGGCCAAGAGAAGGAGGGTCTAGTTTCTACTTTGTCACCAAAGAGCTGGGTGATTGACATTGCGTCAGTCACCTGACCTCTCCAGGCCTCAGATTTTTCCTCTTGCCTTTTTTTTTAAAATATATTTTTATTGATTTCAGAGAAGAAGGGAGAGAAAGATAGAAACATCGATGAAGAGACAGAATCATTGATCGGCTGCCTCCTGCACACCCCACACTGGGGATCGAGCCATAACCTAGGTATGTGCCCTAACGGGGAATTGAACCTTGACCGCCTGGTTCATAGGTCAACATTCAACCACTGAGTCACACCAGCTGGGCTCCTCTTGCTTTTTACCTGGGAAATAAGAAAGGCTAACTTTTTTGGTGAGTTTTCAAGGCTCCGGTTTCTCTTAAGAACTGCCACGGGCTGAAGTACTCCGTGGGCTCTGGAGGCCGAGGGGAAGCCAGCAGAGCCCCTATCCCATGTCCCCTGGCCAGTCTCTGAGACAGAAACCACCCCTTCTCCACGTGCCCCACACATCCTCAGGGGTGGCGTGGCCTCTCTGGGCCACTGCTTCCTCTTAGACTAGTGGTTCTCCACCTCGGCTGCACATTAGAATCACCTGGGAATCTTTTTAAAATCCTGATTTCTGGGCCTCATCCTCCGGAAATTCTGTTTCTTTGTTACTCATGTTGTGGCCCCACCCCATAACAAAGAAACAGAATTTCTGGAGGAGGAGGCCCAGAAATCAGGATTTTAAAAAGATTCCCAGGCGATTCTAATGTGCAGCCAAGGTGGAGAACCACTGTCTTAGAAGGAAGCACCCCAAAGCAACAGTTGCCTTTGGCACACCACCCCATTTTACAGATCTGGCAAATAAAGGCCAGAGAGGCCGAGCCCAGACTTGGGAGCCAGTAAAACTACAGTTTAAACCCAGGCCTCCCAACCAAGCTGTATTGTGCTGTGACACACTGGCCCAGATTTTTAAAGAAAGGAACCTGGGAGACCCAGGCCCAGATTTTTAAATTCCAAAAATAAGTGGGATTTCTTGTGACCACTCAGTGCCATTGGAAACAGGGCATAGGCTGGGCAGTGGCTCCGAATTCAGACTCCCTGCATTTGAATAACGTGTCCGCAACTTGGCGGCAATGTCACCTTCAGGCACATCCCTAAACTCCATGAGTATTGTTGTTGTTTTTATCTTAAATAATGGAAATAATAACAGTATCTACCTTGGAGAGTTGTATAGAGATTAAATAAAGTAACATGTTTACCATAGTTCTGATATATAGTAAATGTTAGTTGCTGTTAGTATCACCATCATCTCCTTCATTTACATAATCACTTGGAGTAGGAAGACCCTGAGCTCAGCCGGTGTGGCTCAGTGGTTGAGCATGGATCTATGAACCAGGAGGTCACGGTTCGATTCCTAATCAGAGCACATGCCTGGGTTTCGGGCTCGATCCCCAGTGTCAGTGTGCAGAAGGCAGCCAATCAATGATTCTCTCTCATCATTGATGTTTCTCTCTCTCCCTCTCCCTTCCTCTCTGACATTAATTTAAAAAAAATTTAAAGAAAGGAATCTGGGAGACCTAGGTACAAATTCTGACTGTGTTCCTGTTACCTCCATGGCCTCGGATAATTCTCTGAGCCTCAGTTTATTCATCAGCAAAATGGGCATTCAGAATATCTGCATGTACAGGAACTCAGTAAAAATCACATGCATCAGGCATGGGCGATAGCTTTTTAAACCCTATAAAAATACAGGGTTGGTGCCCTAACCGGTTTGGCTCAGTGGATAGAGCGTTGGCCTGCGGACTGAAAGGTCCCAGGTTCGATTCCGGTCAAGGGCATGTACCTTGGTTGCGGGCACATCCCCAGTGGGAGGTGTGCAGGAGGCAGCTGATCGATGTTTCTCTCCCATCAATGTTTCTATCTATCCCTCTCCCTTCCTCTCTGTAAAAAATCAATAAAATATATTTTAAAAAAATACAGGGTTGGTGGTTTATTAAAGGATTATTCTTCCTACACTGAAAGGTCTATGAGTACTTAGAAGAGATGTTACCACTCATCTGTTTCTGAAACAAACCACCTTCGAAATGAGATATACCCAACACCGTTAAATCAGAAAAGAAAACAAGCATTTTCTTGGTGGTTGTTGTCATTCCTTTCATCCTATTCTACTGTTCTCTACCTGAACTTGCCGTCCTCTCATAGTTGTATTTTACGAGAGAATTCGATGACAATTGGGTCAAGGGGCAGGGTTTAGAACGGGAAGATGCAGCCCCCTCTCCTCTCTGCCTTCCAGGAAAAGAGAGAAATATCTCAGAGGAAAGAAAACACATTTTATGAAACATTAAATGGTGGCTTCCAAGCGGCTAAAACGCTGTCAGACTCTGCTATTTACCAGCTGTCCCTGCTGCGAACTTAAAAACATATTCGTTATTGCCCGGCCGGCGTGGCTCAGTGGTTGGGCGTCGACCTAGGAACCAGGAGGTCACGGTTCGATTCCAATCAAGGGCACATACCTGGGTTGTGGGCTCCATCCCCAGTAGGGGGCCTGCAGGAGGCAGCCGATCCATGATTCTCTCTCATCACTGATGTTTCTCTCTCTCTCCCTCGCCCTTCCTCTCTGAAATCAAGAAAAAATATAATTTAAAAAACATGTTCATTATGGAGATGTCATTTTGTTTAAGCTACAGAAGCATCGGGGGTGGGGAATTGTTTTCGGAGCGGGATTATTAAAGAGTTTGGGGCCCCAAGGTGTGTGTCTATTTTAAAAAGAAATTTTCTGATTGCAGATAACTCCTCAATTTGATTTAGCGTCGAACGATAGTGATGGGGTTGATAAGTGAGCATTCATCGGTAATTCATCTTGCGCCGGTAGAAATTCACAGCAAAGCATGCTTTCCCAACAGTGACAAGCCCTATTAATCTTCCCCAGACACATTTCAATAGATGTCCCCATCTGTGGCCGACATCTAAACACTCTGGCATCACCGGCGACTCGGGGACACCTTCCTTTCAAGCTACACCCTCTCGAACGTGATGCTAGATTGTCCTCCATTTTTTAACCTAATTCTCTCTCCTCCTTCCATTAGCCTCCTTGCCTGGGTTTTCTGCTCCCGTGTCACGGCATTTCCAAGAGAGAGCTCTCAGAGCTTCGGGTTCGTGGAGATGCTCCGTCTCCCGCAAGGTTAACCACCAACAACTTCTGGACAAATTAAAATGGCCAGGATTGCAGGCCTGACCGTCGCCGGCCTGGGGGTGGTGTGTCCGTGGACAGCAAACCCCGCTTACATGAAGCCCACGCGTGCATTGGGAGGGCTTAGGGAAGGGGGAGGCCGCCACATCCACCCCACTTCCTATGCACAATGCAATTTATTACCTTCACCTGGGATGTTCATTTCAGCGCAGGGAATGCTGGGAAGAAGAGGGGCATTTAGGAAGAGGGGATGGAGGGAAAAGAAACATTCTGTGTTGAAACATCCAAAGGCCACTGCATCTGGCCGGGCCCTCCCCTCCGATAGAGAAGGAAATATAGCAACCACTTTAGGGAGAAATGGTTGCACTCAGATGGCCTTGTGGTGCCCGCAGCAGCTCTCTCTGGCTGCCCGGTCAGTCCAGGTGAGAAACGTGGAGGGAGCGCTTGGTTGGACTATTTTCAACCTCCTCGTGGGTTTGGTCTTGCGAAGAAATAAAATTCACACCGCGTTTTTCTTGCGCACTTTCGGAATCCTACCAAAGATAAAATTCCTTGACACATGCTCATTTTTGGAAAGATTAGGCACAGCTATATAATGAATAATATAATAAATTAATATAATATAATATGTAATATAATATATAATATATATTACATATATCATATATATCAAATATAATATAATATATAATAATCAGATTTTTTAACTTAATTTGACTTTTCTGTCCCTGTGTGATGTGAAATATACACGTTACGAGCACGTGAGTACGTGTATCCATTTCCGTGACCAAGAAAGACATTCCCCAAAACATCTCCTCATACAAATTATTTTCCCCGATGATCACGGGAGTTGGTCCTGGATCTCAGGAACCTGATTGTAGGCGGCAGGTTTAAATGTACCATATTAATAACTTGTTATCCAAGACAAATTAAGTCCTTATGTGTCAAAAGCACTCGGCACTGGATTATCTACAAGACAAGTATTTATTGAATAAACGTTGAGTCCAATTTCATTTTAATGTGACTGACTGTACGTTCCGGCCTCTTAGGCAGAGATAAAAACACTCAGACCTATGCCTGTGTTGCAACATTACACCTAACTTGTCTAGTTCTATTACTGTCTCCTAACTTAGTATATGGAAAGAAGGCATTTTTTTCTCTCTTTTTTTTTTTTCCTTCTTTTGGTCGCGGTTGTTCTGAAGAGCAAGGGGGAGAGATAGAAAACCGGCTGGCGTTCAGCCTAAAGAGAAATCATTGAAACAAATTAATCCTATGCCGTTTAAATTGACATGGTAATCCATCATCAGAGAAGGCAAACTCTGAAAGCAATCTAGTCCTCGCCCTGCTCTTCCCCTGGCCCCGGAGGCACGGAGACAGATAGGAGAGGAAGGAGGGGGGTCATCATAAAAGTTGGGGACGCCTTGGCAAAGAATCCGAGTGGTTGGCTCAGCTCTGGGGGCGCCCAGCCCCTGCAAACCTCCTTTGGAGAGGAGAGGTGAACTTGGAACAGTTGCTTCCCGAAGTTTCTCTCCAAGAGGCGGCTTCCCTGCTAGCCTGCCTCCTCCTCCTGGCTCCAGGCTGCTCAGTGCAGTCGAACCAGGGCCTTTGAAAAGTACATCAACTGGGAAATTCACAGACATTTTCCCACGGTGCCAAGGGGCTTGTGAGGTGGGGTGCAGGATTGGGGCTTGATTTTAGTTTTGTTGTTTTGGTGGGTTTTGGTGGGGGAAGCGGGGACCAGATCTTTTTTGGCTTTTCTTCTCCAGTAATCATCTTGTTGGAGGCTCGATGCAAAAGCACATTGCTGTCATTTTGAAAGGAAAGATTATGTCATATCACTAAAAACTGAGGTGTCCCATCCTGCCCCGTCACTTGCCCAGGTCTTTTATTTTAGACTCTTCTTTTACAACCCTTCCTTCGCTTCTAAAAACCTGCAAGTTGTTCAAACTTGCTTAAGAGTCAAAAACTCTATTTAAAACTGAAGCCATCCGTCTTGGTAGATGGTTACGATGAAAAAACCCTTATTAAGAGCTCCCCTGTGCAAACAGTGTGTGTGTGTATTTTCAACAGACTGAATCCTCAGGGGTTTTTTTCCTCTTTAACTTATATATAGAATGTTGTTCTTGCTTTTCTTTTTGGGGGGGGGAGTGGAGAATCTCACCTCCTCATTACTGCGTGGACATACAAAATTTCAACACAGAAATGAGTATTACGTTTCCGTTTAATAAGGCATCAAAAAGCTATAAAGGCAGGACAATTTTGAAAATAATTTTTAATCTCAGAAATGTCACCCTGTTAACAATAGACAGTGTATGGCGACAGAAACCCAGATACCTTAAGGCCAAAGTAAAGAAGGCAGAGAGCATGGATATAAAACTGCCCGATTTCAGTTTATCTAGGATAGAGTTTCTTCCAGTTTATTAAGAAAACTTTATATGTTCCTGTAACTTTAGCGTAAACATCACACCTCTTTTCTATAATTAGAATTTTTATTCCCTGGTTTTTTAAAGGGGGCGAATAGTACCTGCATATCAGCGAATGATGCTTTTTTTAAGTTTTTAAGCGAAAAAGACAAATGGAAGCCATTTCCATGCTAAATAGGAAGAGAGTTAAAAACTCTTACATCAGATATTCATCCACAGTCTCCCAGTTGCAGTGTTAATAGTTGCTAGGAAAGAAGAACAGATTTGGATGCTGATGGGTGTCTGTGTTAACAGGACCTGGGATATTCAGATAGTAGCTCTTGAACAGTTATACTCTCTGAATTTTGCCTTTGAATTTGTTTTCAATTCATAAACGGTAGAGACTTCGGCAGAATAGTGGTCATTTTAAAATCCATTGAATTAACCAAAGTCGTATGAAAAATCAATGAATACACAAGTGTAAGTCCTTACCACTCAGAGGATTCTATGGAAAAAAATATCTTTTTAAAGCACCCCCCCCCCACCATGTAGATTTCACAACGCTAGCTAGCTTTTCTCTCATTGCTTGGTAACATGGCAACAAAAGTATATGCCAGGTGAAAATGTGCAACATAACATGGGGAGCCGGTAAGTAAGCTATTACTATACATTCTGCAAAGAAATCAGGTGGCCTGATTTTTTCACTTCCTCCCCCTGACATGGGAGGTGATGTCGAGAAATAGCTAATGTCAGGAGCCAGTATTCCCTGCCTTCTTTCTACGTTTTCACTTTTGCTTTCAACTATTTTAAGTGATATCATCTCAATCAATTTCCCTCAGTCAAGCACATCGTAATCTCTCCAGCGATGACCATTAATATATTCAAAATTGCCAGGGACAAAGAGAAAAAAAATGCCTTTCTCTATCCTGGATTCAAAATAAAAATTTAAAAAAAAAAACACGAGTGTCAATTTTATTTAAATGTTACACTTTGTAAACTCTCAAACAGATACTTTCTTTGGTCAAGAAACTGAATATGATATTCAATACCCTCTTCATTTTTCCTCCAAGTCCTTTATTTTCACTGTGTACCTTCAACATTTCAAGCAATTAGCCTTTTAAGAGGAGAGATGCAGTTGGTAATTAAATAATTAGTTCTGTTTCCTAAATGCCTGCAGAATGTTTTTCTGCTCTGTCAGTGTGTCTGTCTTTGTCCATCGACTTACTTCTCTAATCACACGCTTTATATTGAAACTGAGGCACTGGGAGTCTTCTGAAAACCAATACTATTTCAATTCTTTTTCTCCTGAAATTCACCTAGAGTCTGTGGTTCCTGGGAGTTAAATCAGGTAACTTCCTCTGTTGTGCTGGTTATGTTTTATTTAAGTACCTGGATACAGCTAATCGGCAATATTAATTTATCTGGATATTTGCCTCGCGAGCACCTTCACATTTAAAGGACTGGCACCGATACCATTTGATCCAGGCTTTTTCTCACAGACCGAAAATGAACTGTCACTTTAAAGATTTCATCACCAGGCTCTTGAGAAAGAGAAAGCATATAGGATGAGACCATCTTTCCTCGCGCTGTCCAATTCCAAATAAGAACTGATGACCACCTGGCTGTGGACGTGTTTAGAACTTTCTCAGCAGGGGCTGCCCCGCAATATAATACGAAAAGCCTGGCCAGCCCACATCAGACTTGGCTAAATGGCCAGCAAGCCCTTGACGCTATCAACTTTGGCCAGAGCCTCCTCTCTTTATATCCTTCAATTCCCTGAAAAGTCAAATAAACAGAGTAGCATTTTGTGGAATTCGAAAATAAATACGCTAGGCAAAAAGATGCTCACCGTGTGTCTAAATGCCCTGGCAGAGCCACCAGCCTGGAAACGGACATGCCCCTGCCACCTGGCTTTCTGGGGCTGTGCCCGGCACAGTGGGCTTGGCCACCCCTACATGGCTTCAGCCTGTACCCCCCCCCCCCGGCCCCAATAGTGAGTCCCAGAGCTCACGCAAAAACTCCTTTCTGCTCTGCCTCCTGCCAGACCTCCCCACGGACACATGAGTGACAGCCCCTCCCTGGAGCTTGAGTGTCTGAACCTTGAACCCAGCGCGGACCCTCGCACACCCAGGCACGCACACCTTCACGCTGCTATTCCAACGCCACCAGGTTGGAAGTCAAGCAGCATGTACCCCCCTAATTTCATCCGGACTTGTATGGCTATCAGGGGGCCACCGACAAGACTCTCAATGAGCTTAAATGAAAGAAGGTAGCCTAGATATTGGGTGCGGGGCCTTTGGGAACCCCCTCCCACTATAATCTATCATGTGCATGTTAGTAATGTAGTTAAAGTGAACCGGGTGCTCGGATACATGGAAGAAAATACTTCCCTACATCGTGTTTTCCTGTTTCCCCAAAGTCCATGTCCAGGAAGTGGCCGCCTTCATGGCCCAGACTGTTGTCTTTCTGAATGGAAACCTGCTTCACAGGAAGGGGGGGGGGGGGAGAACAGAGAAGAGCAGAGAGCTCTAAACGCCTTCACTAAAGTGCATCTCCCTGCCTGCCTGCCTTCCCCCCCTTTTTTTTTCCTTTTTTCTCTTTTCTTTTTTTGCTGCAGCCCCTTTGGTCTATTAGTGCAGTTAACCTTCGCTGGTCCAGCCGGAGAAGGGTTAATGGAGACCCGGCCCCTCCAGCCTCAGGGTCAGCCAGG